>NC_041394.2:254597358-254897358 GCF_900747795.2 Erpetoichthys calabaricus | reverse complement strand
ACCTCATGTCTTTGTGGGATGTTCTCTAACTTCCCAAAGACATGCATGTTATGTTACATGGCAGTACTGAAAGGACTCCATTACAAATGTGAGTGGGAGTGTGTGTGGTCCCTACAATGGATTTTTTCCATTCCAGGATTGATTTCTGCCTTGTTCAAGATTCCTGGGCCCCATCTGGACCAGGGATTTTGTTACTCGGTTTAAGTGTATTAATTACAGTAAACAAAACAGAGAAATGAGTCTGGAGATAGTGGAAATAAAAGCAAAAATAGTGTTTATTATTAAGTCCAGGTACTAGCTGCACTCTCATTGCTTGCCAGAATTGCACACCTATTCTGTACAAATGACACATACATAATACACATTAGGAGTGGGGTTAGAGGAATGGGAGGGGGTGGCTTGTCAGTTTTAGAAATTTTAGTTTCTGATTTGTAATACATTTGCAGACCATTCTCAAAACATGTTTTCACTATGTAATTATGAGCTTTTTTGTGTAATTTGATGGGCAAAAATGCCAAATCTGCCCATTTAAAACTACATCTAAAGCAGCATGTGTGTAGAAAGAGAATGGGTCTGAAAAGTTACTGAAACCACTGTGTACCTTGGTATTTAAAACCATTTTGGTATCAGTAATCTTGCAGGTTATTAGAAAATATATTGGTGAGAGAGGAAATGCAGATGATGGGTGTAACAGAACAAGATGCAGAGGACAGGAAGATATGGAAAAAGATGATCCTCAGTGGCTGTGTAGATGGGCTGCCACAGAATCAAAACTAAGAGGCATACTTCAGCGAAAAGGACTGGGAGATGAATAATGTATTAGAAAAACAAAACGGGGGTTTATGGTAGGAAGAAAAAAAATGAACATATCCCAAAGCCAAAATGAAAACCAAATCCCAAAATCAAAAATGCCTATTCAAAAAATCAGAAACTATAAAAAGTGCATTAGTGAATGTTTTATTTTACAGAACTTATTTTACATAAGTTTCAACAGTGAATGATGCATGATGCTAGTTTAAGTACTGTCTTGCTGATGGCAACACATGGAGCAACTTCATTGACTGTACTGACTCTCAAAAGCAAAAAGCATATCCAAAAAATAAAATAAAGTAGCAAGTCTTAATCAAAATCAAAGCAGAAAACAAAAAGTTAAACTAAATTCGTTATAAGTCAAAACCACAAAAAAATCCACATTTCCCAGAGAAAAGCGTGTCATGGCCACAAAAAAGTAATAAACAAAAAGTAAACCATAAATAGGTAGTTAAGAAGGCAAGTTAAGTATGGCATTAGGAACAAATGTACAAAATAATCTGAAATATGTAAAGTTCAGTAATCCCTAATATACTGGTGCCCCATCTAGGGCTGATTCGTGCCTTGCACGCACTTATATGTTACTGTATCCAACCTTTCATGATTGTAAATTGGATTAAGAAGGTTTAAGAACACTTGGTTGTGTATAAGGAAACAATTTGTTCTCAAACTACCATGCGTAGTGACCATATTTACATTTATAGTTCACTGCTCAATTCTGCACTAACATGAGTAACACTAAAATTATTTGAATAGGCTAATTGTAAAGTAATGCATAAAGTCATGCCTAACTGTTGTCCTCTGTGTGTTCAGTGAAATGTTATTTTAATTTAAATTATTTCATACAGCATAGTTGTAAGATCAAGAAATCAAATGCCATCTGGATTTTCAGTTGCAGGACAGTTTACATGTCACCATTGAAACAAAACAATATACTGAAAAGTAGTGCATTTGAACAGATACTTCTGTGGTGCCAGGCAAAGGTGAACCTCATGCATACAATTTGCCATTTCAAATTCTAGTATACCTTCTGTGTGCTAGGGAATCTAAAGTATATACGCTAAACAAATTACTGATTGTATCTTCATGGAGGTTACTCATTTTCTCTTAAAATAAAATTCTGTTGTTATTTGAGCCATGCATTTGACTTATCGTGACCTTTGTCATTGAGTCTGCTAAGGAAAATAGATAAACCCAGATGCATTAAGTAAGCCAGCCTATTATTGTCAAAAATGTCACCACCAATTGTTTCTATATTTTGGTACAAAAAAAAAATCCCCAAAGGTGTCCTTTTAAAAAGGCTATTTTTTATTTTTAACTGAATTTTAATTACTGTACTTCTGGGGGAAAAAAACAACTCAATGTGTATTACTATAATTCATTTTTTATGTGAAGTATCTGAGAGTAAACTGTTGGTGTTTTTATTGAGTGGGTGCATCTGGCAATTCAAATTCAAATCTTCTCACCACCCACCCAAATGTGTTCTTCTGCTTATTTTGCTAGACTTCTCTATTCTTGAGTCATCTCATGCTATAGCAACAGCAACTGAGAGCACTGAGTAAATAACAAGCTGGTAATGTAGTACTTGGTATGTAAAAAGTTAAAGAATGGATCACAGGAAATTCTGGATTAAAATGTCTTCATTTTCAGGTAAGATTTCTAATGTAGGTACAACATGAAGAGATGCTGCTTTGGAATGGAGCACTGCATCAATTAATAATATGCCAAATTAGAATTTAATCACCAGCAATCCTTCTGTAGTAGGTCATAGTGGCTGTGTTTCTGTTGAGCATTGTTCAGTGGCAGTTCACAGACTGGACTTACTGACTAACAGTAGATAAGCACTTCCAAACAGAAGAAATGGCTCTGAGTCATTTTAAGATGATACAATCTTGTGCCACAGAATCATTTGAGGACACATTAGATCAAAGTGATTAAAGAGGATAGCACAGATGAACATAATATTTAAATGAGTTTAATCACAAGAATCAACCCAAGAACTATTGATAAGTGAATGTGAATTCAATCAATTTTTATTTGGACAAATAATAGGAATGACATTAATTCTATCTGTGTCAATCTGTTGTCAACGTTGATGCAAAATTGATACAATTGTAATTTTGATTTAGTGGAAAGTTGTCAGTCACTATTTAAATTGTTTTGTTTGATCATTTCATCTGTCCACTCATCCATTATCAAACTTGTTATCAAACCTCTTATTACAGTTCACAGTTGTGTGGGTCAGGCAATAACCTGGCATCATGAGCTTTTTATTAGGCTATTAAGAGTGTAAAAGCTCTAATGAAACTAAACCAGCAGATATTGCAGAGAAAACCTGTCTTAATGTTACTGAAGTATTAATTAATTGTCACTGCATTTTATTTTAGTTTGTAAAAAATAAGAGGTTTTAAATGTATTTTTAAACACTTAGTTGAACGTAGGAAAAACTAGCTTTATTTATTAGACAATTGCTACAAACTAGGCATAGTCATTAAGGCCATGGAATTCAGGCCCTGAGACTGGCTTAAAATCCCACTACAATATTTGACCATGAGCAAGTCACTTCACCTGCCTGTGCAGCAACTGGAAAAACAAAAGAAAAATAACCAAGTGTATCTCAAATGCAGCAAGTCTCTTTGGATAAATATGTCAGCCTAATAACTAAAAAAATCAGTGTTTACTTGATGTGGAATGTGCACAAAATGAAACAAAACTTGATTGTGATCATGTCTTACTGATGCTGTAGTTCAGGTCTGATTTTTAGCTTACAGCATGAGTGATTTTGGACACAAAGCCATCATCTTTTTTTCATGCTTTTGTGATTTTAATTCTTTGTTTAGTGGTTGTCATGACACTGAAATGCTTTCAAAGATTATAGTTGTGTGCGAAAAAAGAAGTTTCTTATTTACTGTTTTATACCCACCATAGCTGTTGCTGGAAAAGGCAGACACTACTTAGTAATACATGAATGATTTTTTTCCTGTAATTAGGCTTTAAATATACTTGGAAAACAACATTAATGAATTTGTCACTTTTTAATCTTGGCATTTCTGGATTTTGTTTTGCTGCTTTATTATTATATTTTATTTCTTGTAAAGTTAAGTGATTTTGTTGTCTTATTAAATGCTTTTAAATGCTGAACATGCACCAGAAAAAGTAAAATGACAATCCTGTCGATGATTATGTAAAGTAGAATGGTTCACTGTGGGCTCTCTCTTCCTGTTGCACATGAGCATTGCCAAGAATCCCAGCTAGGCAGTGAGCTCTGTATGTTGGCAGCAATTAGAATCTTTTTATTCTCAGGAGGAATGCCAGCATCATGGCCGTGATTAGATTGTAGAGAGTTACTTATCAAGGGGAGAAAAAAATTAAAGCCCAAAATGAGTGATAATGGAAGCATGGAAATCTTATGGACCTGCATTTTATGGAAAGCAGTAATTTCAGTGGGTGCATTTCACTAGTTGTCCATAGTACCTGGTCTAATGCAGTCTCAGCAGAATATTAACTCCATAATGTGAAACCTAAGACCTAGAAGAGTATGCATAAGTGAAATCGTGACAGGGCCGTTTTTAAAACGACAAGTGCAGTTCAAAATACCCTGCTAATTGAGGCGGTGCAGGTAAAAAACATGGAGTGATGCCATGCGGCTACCAGGGAAACAGGCTGGTAATGAGGCAAGTACAACTGAGATCAGCAAGCCACTCCTTGTTAGTTACATCGGGTACTAATTGGTGGCGATTCCTGCATCGTAGGGGATAATTTGAGCAGGGGAATGAAAAGAAGAGGTAGACCAGGAGATGAGATTTTGTATGCTTGGGGTGAGATCAGCTTTGGAGGAAGTATGAAGTTTCCTTTGTTGGGATTAAATGTCAACCATCTAATGGCATTGTAAAGACAGGAGAGATGACAGAAGCAGATCATACTTTACATGTACTATAGGAGGTGGAAGAGAGGGATCCTTACTGACCGATTGGGTGTAGCAGTAAAAGAGCTAGAAATGCAGTCGTATTCAGGGCAAGGGGCATCAAGAGTGCTCATATGGAGTATCAGAGATGTGTTTGATTCATTGTGTGAAGAACTGTGGTTGGTGTTGCCTTAGAAGTTACAACACAAGGATGCTGTAAGCAGTGCAAATAAGTCATCACTTGCTTTTTCATCTTGAACATAGTGAATTTAAGTGATGCGGGCAGTGTTTATGACCAGAATGACTATATGCAGCTTTGGAGGTTGAAGTTAAAAGGGGAACATTTTTATAGATACTGCTGAAAGGATTTGAGCTGCCTTTAACTATTTATGATATTTTATGATACTGTTGGTTTTACTGCACTGTGTTTTATGAATCTTTATTTATTGGATATTTATTGGATATACTTTTAAATACACACTTGCACTTTAGACATATTGAATCCTTGTTGTTGTCTTTCACTTGCCCCTGGCCCTTCCTCAGTTACAAACTGCTCAGGGGTCAAGAGCAGCGTTATCTCTAAGCTGAGAGCGTGAGTGCATATAAGTTTTAGTAGCGTCGCTCACAGATTTTATATATTTGTTCACAATAAGACCCAACTTTCAAACAAAATATAAAAATTAATTACTGACCCAATTTAAGAGGATTTGAGCTGCCTTTAACTATTTATGATATTTCATGATACTGTTGGTTTTACTGCACTGTGTTTTATGAATCTTTATTTATTGGATATTTATTGGATATACTTTTAAATACACACTTGCACTTTAGACATATTGAATCCTTGTTGTTGTCTTTCACTTGCCCCTGGCCCTTCCTCAGTTACAAACTGCTCAGGGGTCAAGAGCAGCGTTATCTCTAAGCTGAGAGCGTGAGTGCATATACGTTTTAGTAGCGTCGCTCACAGATTTTATATATTTGTTCACAATAAGACCCAACTTTCAAACAAAATATAAAAATTAATTACTGACCCAATTTAAGTGAATTTGAAACAAAATTGTGCTTTAATAAAGATAGATAGATAGATAGATAGATAGATAGATAGATAGATAGATAGATAGATAGATAGATAGATAGATAGATAGATCTTTATTGTCATTGTCACTTTTACAAAGGAACAACGAAATTGAATAGTCCATGCTATTTTTTTGTTTGTTTTTTTTTTTTTTAAACTTCCTTCTTTGTCACTTTACCATGTCTATGTGCAAAACTGTGGCACATTCGAGGCCTCACGTGCTGACTGTGAAAGAGGATTTAGTCTAATGAACAATATAAAAGCAAACTAGAAATTGCTTATATGTTAAGCATTTGAAAAGCTTAATGAGAATTAAACTCTTTAAATTCTGAACAGACTGTTGGTGTTGATGAAGTTTATAACTTACAGAAAACAGATAAGGTCAGAACAAAACTGGTTTATTCAGTGAAATGTTGTGTAGAAATAAACTTTATATTAAAAAAAACTTAGTTTTATCAGTTAAATTAATTTTTTAGTACTTAATGTTAAATATACCATACAATAATACAATACAATACAATAATACATACAATAATCGAATACATATAATAATCCCATGTGTGGTGGATTTTTATGTACTATAAACAGAAATGCTTTGCTGATAGTGGTGCTCAAAATTTGTTGTTTTTTAAAACTTGTTGCTCATACAGAAAAAATCTGCATGCACCAGGCTACTCCTTAGTGGGAACATTAGTGAAGAGGACAGTTTAACATTGGTTATATGACCCAGATGTTGACATCTGGTGGCTCTCTGGCTAAGGATCTGCACTGCTAACTAGAAGGTTGCCAGATCAAATCCCATTACCAGAAGGTATCCTAGTCCACTTGGCCCTTGAGTAAGACCCTTAACCTGAAAAGTGCTGCTGTGCAACACCTGACCCTGCACGCTGACCCCCAAAGGTCATACAAAAAGACAATTTCCCCTTGGGGATTAATAAAGTATATCAAAATAAAAAAAAATTTGACAGAAATATAACTTTTTGGAAGGCATGCGCTATATGAATTTCAAGAATGCTTATGTTATTACCACACTCAGGTAGGGTCCTACGCTCTATACTTGTCTTCTAGTTTTCCCATGCTGTTTCCCACTGACCTTGCCTATATGGCTGTGTTACAAATAATGTATCACTGAGTCTAGGTGCAGACCTCCAGAGCTCCAATTTGTTTAGCTTCATTGCTGAGTGGTGACGTTTAGTGTCCTTTGTGTTATAAGTCAGTGGTTATGCAATATGTCTGATTATTTCTGTCTTGCTCCACACACCCATTTTAAAAATGTACCTAGTGTGTCATTATCATAAATTACTCTTACACTATGGTTAAGGTTAGGTTTGTGGGAGGTTTATTAGGCTCATTAATTTTGATGACTGTCAAGCAGGCATGTCATGTAGTACAACTGATGTGTGTAAACCATGTGACATAAACACACAATATATGTCTTGCTGTTCAGCAGAGCTCCTGAATTGTGGAGTTGCAGAGGTCTGCAGCAAAACCTTTCTTTATGTATCAGTCATGTGATGGGTTAGGGTTAGGGTTAGTAGTAATTAATGCTATAGCATTGTGACTGTGCAGTCTTTGTCAGATCTTACTGTTTAGTTTACTGCTTTGCTAGAATCAAGTTTTTTTTGATAATTTTACTTTTGTTTTATACTTTGGAAACTCCCTACCTATGTTTAGCTTGTCTTTTTTACATTTTAGTGAAAACTAATAGAACTTGGCTTCTCCATGAACATTTGTTCATTCCATTCTACACTAACACTTTGACTATCGTGGTCTATTATTTTGCTCTCTGTCCTCAAGGGTAACCAATGTGAGCATTTAAAAGAGTGCAGTCAGTCTGTGCAAATCTGACACCTTCAGTGTGGCGTGTGAAAAATATAATATTAGACCGTACCATGTACAGGCAATTGCAAGCTTTCCATGAGTTGTCTAGGATGCCTCATTTTTTAAATAATTATTTAAAGTGTAATACTCCTAACCACTGACAGAGACTTGTTCATAATGATGAATGTCAACCCCTATTTTTATTCTGTCTTTAATCTGAAGATAATATTAGGGAGGAGATATTAAAAACAAACTACTTACAAGTTAGGAGAATAAAAGCCTGCTTCTGAGAGGTATCGGACTGTCGGGAAGTAATGGTAGCCAAAGAAAGAAGAGAGGAAAATAGCAAAAGTGGTGAACTGATTGGGCAAAGCTTAGAGTTAAACAGGAAGGCTTAGGCCTGTTTTAGACAGATAGTTATGTGCTTTGTGCAGTTCATGTTTTTCTGATGTTTCCCTTAAGAAAAATCAAAGATACCTTGATCTTGGTGTCTCTGAAGCTGTGTGGAATTTAAGGGTTCCACTCAGCATATTTTGCATTATTTCACATGTTGCATGTCATTACAAAGCAGATGAGTCATTCACATTGCAGATGATCTTTTTTTTTAGTTAAGATATTGCATGCATAAGATAATGTACTGTATGTACATTGTAGGTGCTTAGGGATGTTTGTATAATTTAAAACATTAAATGATTTTATACTGGTACTTCTAGCTTGGAGGACAACAAGCTGCCTAGCAACAAGTACGGAGGAGATCTCGATAAAGGGCAATTAATAATCTTTAGAATTTCATAATTCTTATTCAAGGTCACTGAGTTTGAGTGTTCAAACTGAATTTTTGTATTCATAAGTACGGCACAGTGGTAGCGCTGCTGCCTTGCAGTTAGGAGTCCTGGGTTCGCTTCCTGGGTCCTCCCTGTGTGGAGTTTGAATGTTCTCCCCGTGTCTGCGTGGGTTTCCTCCGGGCGCTCTGGTTTCCTCCCACAGTCCAAAGACATGCAGGTTAGGTGGATTGGCGATTCTAAATTTTTCTTGGTGTTTGTGTGTGTCCTGCAGTGGGTTGGCACTCTGCCCGGGATTGGTTCCTGCCTTGTGCCCTGTGTTGGCTGGGATTGGCTCCAGCAGACTCCCGTTACCCTGTGTTCGGATTCAGCGGGTTGGAAAATGTATGGATGGATGGATATGTACTGCAAGTTTTCATTTGAAAAAATGTACTCTTGTATGTTGGCTGTCAATAATATTCCATTAATGTAATATTTTCTATGGTGTTTGATATACTGTATGTAAACTCTTGTTCCATATATCGAAACACATATTCATGTATTCCCAGTTAATTAAGTACCTGCATAAATGGATGCCCCATTATTGCCCTCTGATTTCATTCACAATCTGCACATCTCAATAAAATTGCCTAAAATTCTGTTTTGGAACTTCAATACATCATGCTTGAAACAGAAGATTAGCAATAGTCTGTAAATCAACAGATGAATAAAATGAAAATTTTAAAGAAAATATATCCTCAGCATTTCTCCTTCATCCTTTTCTTTCCCATTGTTTTTTTTTTGCTCTTCCACTGTGGTGAACCCTTCCTTAAGAAGGCTGCATTCTAGTGTACCCATAACAAATAGAAAACCCAATAATAAGATTATTGAGGTGATAGTGTCATTAGTAGTAATGAAACAATTAAAGTACACTGCCAAAAATGAAATCTAAGCAAGTGAGAAATATTTATATTATGACGTGAAATCTAGCATTATTTAGTTTATTTAGGCAATTTTGTCAAGTAAAGTTTGCTTTCCCTATTAGCAGATTTTTTTTTTGCTAAATAAAAGGAAAACAACTCCCCTTTAAAGTTTTTTGTTTAGTTTTTGCATATACATTTTTTGCAGTGTAACATATCATTTTCAAATCATAAAATTTTAACTGATTGACAATTAATATAACTAACAATGAAACTCGCTCTAACTTTATTACATGGCTTCTTTTTCATGAAAATCATTTGCGTTGTGTCAAGTTCTGGAATTTCATCCCGTTCATTCGCTTTTCACAAGTGCTACTTCCAGTATGAGGGGTTAAAGACAAATCCAATGTTCTGCCCCACTGACTGAGCAGTGCTAAGTATGAATATTGAGGATAATAGATGGCACTACAAATAGGATAGATAGCTGGTACATAAAACAAGCAATAGTTTTACATTGCAGTAAATGGGCCATTTGATTTACAATATTGCAATAAATTTTGACAAAAGGTAAATTCTTATACTTATATTTGGGATAATTGGCTGTTTTTTCTTCCTCAGATGCACTTAAAAACAATGGAGTTGAAGAAAGCAGAAAGTAGTCCTTAGAAATAACCTCTCCGCAGCATTGCCCCAGCATTTCCCTGCAGCTGGTGCTATTTTGCAAAAATTAAATTAGTAAACTGCCCTCAGTTATTGAATGTATTGTTAAAATGTTTATTGCAAATTCATCTTAGTGGTCATATTCCATTTTTTCCAGTTTTCTACGGCATACTCATACCTTTACTCGTGTTTGCATGCACGACCTGAACCTTTCATTTACAACTTGGAGCCTGAAATTTAAAGCTCTTTAATGCAGCCCATTAGTTAAATTTTTTTGTGACACAATTGAAAGATTGCATGAATTTGTACATCTCTCCGTATTGTAGTAGTCACCATCATTGTCATCAATCATATTGATTACCATCCATCCATCCATCCATTTTCCAACCCGCTGAATCCGAACACAGGGTCACGGGGGTCTGCTGGAGCCAATCCCAGCCAATATAGGGCACAAGGCAGGAGCCAATCCTGGGCAGGGTGCCAACCCACCGCAGGACACACACAAACACACTAGGGCCAATTTAGAATAGGCAATCCACCTAACCTGCAAGTCTTTGGAGGAGGAAACCGGAGCGCCTGGAGGAAACCCACGCAGACACGAGGAGAACATGCAAACTCTACGCGGGGAGGACCCGGGAAGCAAACCCGGGTCTCCTAACTGCGAGGCATCAGCGCTACCACTGCGCCACCCTCATATTGATTACTCATAGGCAAAATGATTTAGCAATTTGACCATTGAACAAAAGTTGGAAATTTAGAAATATTAAATTTGTGCTTTTACCATTGAGAATTTGATATTGATGTTGAGATAATATTTTGATGATGGTTTAACACTAGAATCCCTCAAGCCTACGAAAAAAGTCTTAATCCCAGGCCACCTTAAATTCCTTCGCACTTCTCCATCAGCGTCTTTGTTTTGCAAATGTGTCAATCAGCACTGGCAGCAAGCATCCTGCTATCCAATACCAGCCCCACCGCCCCCCCACCCCCCACCAATGCAGCTGCAGTTCTCTAAGCTCAAGTTCCTTTATCTGGGCATGAAGTGCCTGGAGCTATATAGGGGAAAAATATATTGTTATTTAGAATACATACATTTAATCTGTGTTCTCTGTCTACAACGATCTGGGTAAATGTAGGATGGCAGGAAATGCGAGGCAAAAAATGCTGAACACATACCTAAAACAGAAACTTTTTCCATGTTATAGTAATAATGATATGAAGTGTAATGTATGAAGACTTTAGTCCAAATATCAAATAAAAAACGTGCATTTTTAATCAAAAATGTAACAAAAGAAAAAAAAAATCATTCAATTTACATTTTACTGTCAATGAGTTAAAAACCCAAGCTCAAATATCAGTCGACAGAAAGGTGTTATATCTTCTTGGATGGTGCAGAGGTAAGAACTGCTGGCTTATAAACAAAAGGCTGCGGGTTTGAGTCCAGGTGCTTCTCATTTTGAGTAGTGAGCTGCTATTATTATTACTATAACATAATAAAACATACCTTTGATTTGAATCTGTAACACCTGGTGTAAATTTTGGCCACTTGTAAAAGTTAGCGCTTTTTTTGTTATTCAGTTTTATTCTATCAGTGATATTAATGTGGTACAACGAACTTGCCTCTCGCTCTCTGAGTTGATGGCGTTTATCTCCATTCTTTTCAAAAAAGCAGTGATGACTACACTTGGTGCTGTGGTTGATGCCTGCACAGAACTATTTTTTCTACTGGCAATCAAAGATACGATGCGATGTAATCGCTTTCAGATTGGACAAAGGCAGAAACGTAACAACAGACAGCTTCTTCACAGCGCATTCGCTGGTTAATAGACTGCTGAACTGTAACACAACTCTGCCTGGCATCATAAAGTAAAATAGGATGGGAAGTTCCACCTGCATCTAAAGTCATTTTAGTACGCGAGCAATTCTCCACGCTAGTGTTTAGATCTGGCAGTGCCATGGTGATGGTGTATGCACCCAAGGTTTACTGGAGGCTGTCACCAATCAGCTGCCCTCTAATACCACTTCCCCTGAACACAGTCTTGTGACCCTCAGTGATCTCTACTGGGTCCCCTGTCAGGAAATTTATGTGGCCAGTTCTACCTCAAATACTCACTTGGGGTCAGAGGAAACAACCATGTGTATTCCCATTCCACAGTCATCAGTCATCAGTGGCGGTCCAAGCCAGATTATGCCCAAGCCAGTGGATTTAGCAGAGGAACAGGTCTTTTAAGTGCTGCTTTTTAAGTGCTTGATCTTTTCTCACATATACACATTCTCTCCATGACTATTGAGGAAGGCTGTGCCCCTTCTTGCAACATATGTCTTACAGATCTGTGTGGCCTGACCAGAATCTTAATGCCAAAAATGGCACTGCTTCCTAAAGAGACAGAAAAATCCTTTTGAACAACTGATACGCACAATATCTGTGTCCACAAAGGAGGAGCACTTTATCTACAGGATATCCAATGCCCTCATCTGTTACAGTGTCCATATTATATAATGCAGTACTAACACCAAAACCTCCCAATTATGTGGTGTGACAGTTGGCGCATCATGATGTTGGGCTGCTGTGGTACCTCTGGGCCTTGACTGCATTCATTCATTGAATTCCATGTTGTATTGATATATTGCTGATACTGCTCTCAAACACAGGAGTAAATCAGTGGCAAGCTTAAACAGAAAAAACAAAATTACATAATTGTAGAATTAATAATTATAGTCAGAGTCCCGATCTTTTTATAATTTAAATGTTGTGGCTTTGTTCAGAACAACCAAAATGTATAAAACAACTGAAAGAGTTGTAAAAAGAGGAATCCCAAGTGCTAAGCAGGCTTGATCAGCCGCAAACCGGAAGATTTTGATTGGTTTTAAAAGTGTGCACATCTAAAGGGCTTACATAATTTTCTGTTCTTGGGGTTGAACATTTAAGCAAAGTATTCCATACATATATTTAAATGTAAAGATTTGTTTCTGGCATTGTTTAATAGGATCAGGTCACATTTTAAAAAAATATTCATTCAAAGACTATACATTTTCCTACGGATTTACAAATTTGTTGTGTACTGTTTGTATATTTCAGTTGTTTTTGTTACATTGTTAATGTAAAGAAGCAAACTTTTGCAGCAACCAGAGTCCTTATAAAATAATACCCTTTGTAACTTATGGCTAGAATATCATCAAGAAGGATGTTTGCATTTCACTATAAACAGGATAAGTTGTGATTTTTTAGCAAATTTCATTTTTTATTTTAAATTTCAATTATGCATGAAACATTTTCAGATAAAAATGTCACATACAATCCTTGTGTGAATAAATCAAGACATCCGTGAGTCAGGCAGAGATTTAGGGAACCACCAGGCCTGGGTATAATGGTGAGGAACGTAAAACAAACGGGTAAACAAGTAAACCATGAACTAAAAGTGAAAAATAAAGCAGGGTGTTTGATTGTTGAGCTCATTTGTGATGTTCAGTCAAACGGAGTTCTGGTGCCAGGTGGATTTTGATCACTGGTTCCCGGAAGTGGCAGGGCTAGACAACAGATAAGCAGAGGTTTCATCACATGTACTCAAGTTGACATCCCTCTCAACTGTGGAGTGAAAAGCAAGGTCATCCCCTCTTGTTACGGGGTGGTATTGCTTACCTGTCCGGAACTTTGAAGATGTCTCCTACTTGCATGTGGTTGACACTTGATACATTCTGATTATATGGTACCATGCTATCAGTTTTAAACTATCATCTGAAGCCAATTGTGTGATTTAACTGGATGCTATTTAAAATGTGTTCAGTACAATATACCAAAAGTAATGAGAAATCAAATTTACAGTTCAGTAAAAATATACTTTTTAGCATCTTGATCAAATCTGCTATCATTGTTTCACTTCTACACAAAATTCCTGCTTTTCTTACCTTGCTAGAAACTTGAAGAACAACATATCATAAGTAAACTAATGGAGCAAATGGTGCCTTTTCCAATATCTGCAGCCATTTCTACAATCTGCACACATAAAATTACTCTGAAGAAGTTACTGTTAATTCTTTTTAAACTATTTAATATTTTACTGCTTTCTGTATGTATATGCAGTTGTCAGGTGATCACTATGAAGTTTATTTTTCAGTTGCTTTAAACCTGGTGTGGCACCCGGCTGGGGTTCCTACCCGGACGGGATGCCCAGGAGGACCGGAGGAGGGCTTGTGCCTCCTCCAGAACACGAGGGGGTGTCCGCCCTGGTTGCTTTGGGGGCCACGGGTACAGAGCATGAAAGCTCAACCCTATAGGGGCCCGTGGTCACCGCCAGGGGGCGCCCCGATGCCTTGGGAGCCCTGGACCTCAGTACTTCCGCCACACCGGGAAGTGCTGGGGGGAAGAGTATTGGGGACACCCGGTGGACTTCCGGATACACCAACAGAGCTTCCGCCACACAGGGGTGTGGCTACAGAAGCCCTTAGGATGCACCTGGAGCCCATCTGGGGTGAATAAAAGGGGCCGCCTCCCTCCAGTCAGGGGCAAGAGTTGGGTGGAAGAGGACGAAGCTTGGTGGAGAGGAGTGGAGGCGGACCAGAGACTGTGAAAGGCATTGTGAGTGTGGCCAGGACTTAAGGGGTGATTGGTGCTGAGGCACTGGGTTTGTGTGCACTAATTGTATATAATAGTTGTAAATAAACGTGTGTGGTGAAGAAACATCATGTCTACCTGTCTGTGTCCGGGCAAGGAGGATTGGTTTGTGATTAGTGTTTGATTAAGTATATGAGTAGTGTGGAGTGGAGGGTGCTTTGTGCACGTGAGTACAAAATAAAGTTATTGTACTTTCATCTGGTGTTTGGAGTGGTACCTGAGGGTTCAAGAGGTGGACAAAGGCCTCTACTGCTACACTGGTCTGACACTGTAGCACCTACAGACCAGCCTCCATATGCACATTGAAGTTATGTGTGGATGTGGACAGAGGAAATTCTACAATCTTTACAAGATAGTCTGAACATAAATGAGACCTGATGCCATATTTCATGATGGGAGACAATATATAGAACTGTTATTTCAAAGTGTGCATTTCAGTATTACCTGGTATTTTTTGATTCTTATAACATTCTCATTACTATGGCAGATTAGCTCGGATTATTTCATTTAAGTAATGCTTGGCTGAGTTGTTTTATGCTGTTAATTTGTTTTTGATTGGCAATTATTATATCAAGATGTGTTTTTATTTTTCACCAGGTTAAATGAAATTGAAGTACATTTGGTGAAGGTAGGTTGAACACTTCAGCTTTCTAATTTATCCCCTCACACATGGGTTTTATGGCCTAACACCTGCTTTGTCAAGACATGGGTTCAATTTTAAGCCTTCTTGTATGTGAATGTATGTACCGTGTTTCCCCAAAAATAAGACCTACTCCAAAAATAAGTCCTAGCATGATTTTCAGGCTGCTCTGTAATACAAGCCATACTCCAAAAATCATGTGATGCGACGCATGTGCCTGAAACAGCCATTAAATTCTGAGGACATCTTGCCACAATATCTCTGAAGAGGATGTTTAATGATTACATCCATCAATTCAGGGATGCACCCATTCCAGCAGCATCAGCACAAGACAGAAACAAAACCTCTGGACGGGGCATCACCTCATTGCAAGGTGAACACAAGCACACACATACACTGCCGTCATTGTAGCTTCACAAAATCCCCAAATCTTCATGTCTTTGGATGGAAAACTGAGCACACTTTGGAAACCCACCAGAAAAACATGCAAACTCCAGGCAGGGATCACAAGAGACATGACTCCCTGCGAGACAGCAGCTCTGCTGCTCTGCCACCGTGCCACTCCATATGTGTAACTATTAACAGTATTCATTATTTAAACAAAGTTAACGATTTATCTGTAAAATGTAACATACATATTTTAATGCATTTCATCATATATTTATCAAATATAAATCTAAGAATTCTAAATTAGCAGAGAGCTGGAATATTATAAATTTAATGTGTTCTGTGTAGTGATGCTGCTTGCCGCTGCTGTCAGGTCAGGAGGAAGACCCAAAAGCATGTAGCGATTTAACAACTGGGTCGGTTTTAAGGTGACGTTTACGACAGTCTACTTTAATGACAAAGTAAACTACGGGATGTGGGGAACAGCCCGGACACAGACAGGTAGACATGTTGGTTTCACCACACACACGTTTATTTACAATATATACAATGTCCATAAGTGCACAAACCCAGTGCTGCAGCACCAATCACCTCTTAAGTCCTTGGCCACACAACACAATGCCTTCAGTCTCTGGTCCGCTTCCACTCCTCTCCTCTGAGCTCCGTCCTACTTCCACCCGACTCTTGCTATTAACTGGAGGGAGGCGGCCCCTTATATACACCCCGGATGGGCTCCAGGTGCTTCCCGACACTCTTCCGTCGACACTCCCCTGTGTGGCGGAATTGCCGGCTGCGCAACCGGAAGGACTCCGGGTGTCCCTGCTTCTCTTCCCCCCAGCACTTCCGGGTGTGGCGGAAGTGCTGAGGTCCAGGGCTTCCAAGGCATTGGGGCGCCCCCTGGCAGTGGCCACGGGCCCTTACAGGGTAGAGCTTCCATGCTGTGTACCCGTGGCCCCCAAAGCAACCAGGGCAGTTGCCCCCTCGTGTTCTGGAGGAGGCACAAGCCCTCCTCCGGGGCATCCCGGCTGGGGATATAATATTATATCACAGCTCCAGCTTATTCAAAACTCAGCTGCAAGAGTCCTTACTCGAACCAGCAGCAGCGAGCACATAACACCCATCCTGCTCCGTCTTCACTGGCTCCCTGTGTCTTACAGAATCGAATATAAAATCCTACTAATAACCTACAAAGCCTTAAATAAAAAACCTCGCACCAAACTACATCAGTGACCGTCTCCATCACTATGTGCCTGCCCGCCCACTAAGGTCCTCTGATTCTGGCAATCTTGTTGTACCCCACACTAATGTACACTCCATGGGTGACAGGGCCTTCAGCTGTATAGCGCCCAGACTCTGGAATGACCTACCGAAATTAATCAGGTCAGCTGACTCCATGAATTGTTTTAAAAAACAACTCAAAACTCATCTGTTCAGGGAGGCTTTTAACTCTACTTGACTTTATTACCCTTCTCTCAGTTTACTTCTCTGTCAAGATGCTACTGTAACCTGTATGTGTGTGTGCTAGACCAGTTTTTTTTTTTTTTTCAGAATTCACTGTCTTAATCTTCTTTATTTATTATCTGGTTTGTACAATGCTATATACTGTATACGCTGCCATTCTTTATTATATTCTGTAAGTGCCTTGAGCATGGGAAAGGTGCTATATAAATAAAATGAATTATTATTATTTTTATTATTACATTGGGGAATATACGATGCTTGAATATCAAAGCACTACAAATGCATTTGTATGTCGGCATTTTGCTTCACCACATCGAACCATTCATCAAGCATCGAAGCATGCACATCGATCCTGGAGGATCCTAAAAGCAGCTGGAGTAGCAAGAAATTCAGGCTGGAATTCAGGGTTTGAATGTTGAGAGTTATGACGATATTCCAGAAGAAGATGACATGACTGTATTTGGATAAATGTATATTGTTGTACATGAATAAATGTAAGATATCCCCTGAAAATAAGCCCTAGTGCATCTTTTGGAGCAAAAATTATTATAAGACCCTGTCTTATTTTCAGGGAAACGTGGTATATACTGTATAATAAATATATATATATATATATATATATACACAGTGGAACCTTGGTTTGCGAGCATAATTCGTTCCGGAAACATGCTCGCAGTCCAAACCACTCGTGTATCAAAGTGAATTTCCCCATAAGAAATAATGGAAACTCAGATGATTCGTTCCACAACCCAAAACTATTCATATAAAAATGATTAATACAAAATATAAAGTAAAAATACATAAAACAAACTAACCTGCACTTTACCTTTAAAAAGAATCATGGCTGGTGTGAGTGAGTTTCTAAACTCTTGTGAGATTCCACCCAACCGGACGACACGCGGAAGAGCATCCCGAAACCACTGCAGGCTCCCTGTAGCAGTACGCCGTAAAAGCGAATCGGAAAAGATCGTGGACATGCTATAAGTGCCTGCCAACGATGGGTGATACCAAGAACAAGGAACATTGTAAATGCGCAGGGCACAGTATTATTTGGCCATGGCCCTGCCTGACTGCTGTGTCTGTGTATAGGAGAGTGGCAGATCCCGCTACAATAAATAACCGCGCTGTTGCTGTTTCAAGCTGAATAAAGCTGGTGTTGCTAAAGTACTGAGACTCAGCTTTGTGTTTTGGGGTGCAAAACAGGGACTTGCACGTCACAGCACACACACACACACACACATAGTCACAATGCTGTAGTAAACAGTATACGCGCGTACGGATGTTGACTATGGTGGCCAGACAATTCCCCACATCAGTCAATTCCCCACATTCCCAACTCCCCACAATTACAATTCCCCACATCACAATTCCCCACATTGCAATTCCCCACATTGCAATTCCCCACTTCCACAACTCCCCACATTGGGATAATATGGAGTGCACTGAATTAATAATATAATGAAGGAATTCTAAAATGCAAATAGTAGTAATTAATCTCCAAAAGTTTTATTTCATGACAATTTATTGAAATGCATTACTGATTACAAAATAAACTGATAGCGGTCTTACCTCGTCAACAGTCAACTCAGACTGTGGCAAAATAGCAGAAACACAGGGGGTATACCAATGCGTGGTACCTATCGTAGCCCCGAATGTAGATGGCGACACCACTTTCGGACTCCCGACTAGGGTAAGTTCGCTACAGACTATCAAACGTGCAAACTTGGTGCGCGCGACGCGGAGCACGTAGATACGTTGTAAGGCGCGAGAAGAATTTTATTTGATTTATTTCGTGTTTTTATTTTTACACCATAAGTAGAGTCTATTATTTTTGAGAACTTTAATTTTGGTAATTTAAAAAAGATAAAAATCAAAAATGTTACGTTTTAGCATGTTTTAAGAAAGATTCAAAAAATAATAGAATTCAACTTACCTGTTTCAAATTTTTAAAAGGCAAATTGTATATAAAAATGCATGCTTGGATAATGTATTTTTACATATTTATTAACAAGTAGCGTTTTTAAATAAAATAATGCTCGATGTGGGGAAACGGAGGGCACGCTTTTGTATCATTATATGGACTGTCTTATATAGTACATTAGTCTATGGTTATAATAAATATTATCCCAATGTGGGGAGTTGTGGACGTGGGGAATTGTGAATTTGGGGAATTGCAATGTGGGGAATTGTGATGTGGGGAATTGTAATTGTGGGGAGTTGGGAATGTGGGGAATTGACTAAGGTGGGGAGTTGTCATGGAACCGTTGACTATATGAGTGAGGCACGCCGACTAAGACGGAGAATAGGAGACGATTGCCCACAATCCCACACAGAGAGAGAGAAGAACAATCAGCTCAGCTGTGATCACATGACACTCAGCAGACAAAGCGTATATATACTACTCGTATTGCAAGACCACACTCGTTTATCAAGTTAAAATTTATTACAAATTTTAGCTCGTCTTGCAAAACACTCGTAAACCAAGTTACTCGCAAAATGAGGTTCCACTGTACTGTACATACAGTTTTGCTCATTACGTTTACACACCCTGGCAGAATTAGTAAGATGTGTGCCATACTTTACTTTTAATGGAATCCAAATTAAAGTATAAGGCATTACAGAATGGCACAACCATTAAACAAAACCTAGTAATAAGGAAAATAATGAGAACAGTCCCTGTTCAAAAGTTTGCATACCCTTAGTTCTTTGTACTGTGTATTGCCCCTTTAGCATTAATGATGGCATGTACTCTTTTGTGATAGTTGTGGATGAGGCCCTTGATTTTCTCAGGTGGTAGAGCTACCCATTCTTCTTGGCAAAAAGCTTCCAGATCCTGTAAATTCTTGGGCTGTCTTGCATAAACTGCATATATCTCTCAAAGTGGCTCAATGATATTGAGGTCAGGAGACTGTGATGGCCACTCTAGCACCTTCACTTTTTTCTGTTGTAGCCACTGAAGGGTCAACTTGGCCTTGTGTTTTGGATCATTGTTATGTTGGAAGATTCAAATGCGTCCCAGGCGCAGCTTCTGGACTGATGAATGCATGTTGTCATCCAGTATTTTCTGGTAACATGCTGCATTCATTTTGTCATCAGTTTTCACAAAGTTTCCTGTGCCGCTGTAGCTCACACACCCCAGAACATCATTAATCCACCTCCATGTTTCACAGTAGGGATGGTGAACTTTTTTGTCATGGGCTTTGCGTTTATGGTTATGAGCATAAAGGTCAAATTTGGTCTCATCATTCCAAAGGACTTTGTTCCATAAGTTTTGAGGCTTGTCTGGATGCTGTTTGGTATATTGTAAGTGGGCTGATTTGTGGCTTTGGCATCCATCCATCCATTATCCAACCCGCTATATTCTAACTACAGGGTCACGGGCATAGTAAAGTCTTTTTTCTTGCAAATAGACTGTGCACCCCTTTTTATTCAAATACCTCCTCATTATGCATCTTGAAACAGCAACACCATTTGTTTACTGAGAAGTCTTTATTTCAATTGAAGTGGCTTGTGGGTTTTTCTTGGCATCTCGACAAATGATCCCAGCATTTGTGGCTGAAATCTTGATTGGTCTACTTAACCGTGGCTTGGTAACAACAGAACCCCTAACTTTCCACTTTTTATCAGAATTTGAACACTATTGGCAGGCATTTTCAGACCCTCTGGATATCTTTTTATTGCCTTTTCCTGATTTATACAATTCAACAGTCTTTTCTTGCAGGTCCATTAACAGTTCTTTTGCTTTCCCCATGGCTTGGTATCCAGAAAAGTCAGTGTAGCTCTGCATGAATTTAAATTCACTATTTATACACAGACACAGATTACAATCAAAGAGTTTATAGTTGTGAACACTTAATTTGAACCTGTGTGTATATTATCGGCTCCATCATTCAAGGCCCATTTGGGTGATTTCAGTTATTATTATTAACTGCTTTGCCTGAGCACACTCCGTAATTAAAGGGAAAGCTTTGTTCATGTTTACTTAAATTTTCCAAACAGTGGCCAATATTTCATAATTTCTGCCAGGGAATGTAAACCTATGAGGTGTCAGCTTACTCTTAGGAATTACCCAGTACAAAGGACATGGACACACCTGTGCTTGCTGCCCCAATGGCTTTCATAAGAAAACACTGGTGATACCAATCTCTTAGTCGTATCACTGGCATGTGAGTCCCATTAATCTTTGTCTCTAGTAAATACCTTCAGATATACAATGTTTTTAGTGAAAACTTCAAGTCTTGTCCTCTGTTGCTGAGGTGTTTCTCTTGCATGTTGTTGAGTTGCGGCATTTGCTTTGATTCCACGTTGTTTCTTTTCATCTGTGACATTATCACAACATCGCTTGTATACAGCAGCATTTGCTGTGCACAGGTCTTTTGTAGTGAACGCACTGAAAAATTGAAAAGTTCATGCATGAATTGAAAGTGCAAATATATATATATATATATATATATATATATATATATATATATATACACATATATATATATATATATTGTGAGACATCCCCGGACACCACCAGACTGAGACCACATCTTTATCAAAACACACGTTTATTTCTCTCAACACAGTCCCACACAGCATACAGTTCTTCCCAGCACTAACCACCTTGTACACGGGCCTCTCTTTAAATGTCTGTGGGCTGCCTTTCCTCTCTTCACGGGAGCTTCTTCCTGCTCCCACTCCCGACTCTAGCTCCCTGATTGTAGGGAGGTGGCCCCTTTTATTCTCACCCGGATGTGCTCCAGGTGCTTGACGATGTTCTTCCGGCAGCACTTCCTGGTGTGGCGGAAGTGCTGCTTTTGCATCCGGAAGCACTCCGGGTGTCCCTGGAAGGCTCTTCTTCCATCTTCCTAGGTGTGACGGAAGTGAATGCCTCCCGGGCTCTCTGAGGCTCGGGTCACCCCCTGGCGGTGGCCACAGGCCCCAACAGGCTTGAGCCTTCTTTCTTCTCTCCGGTGGCCCTCTCTAGATCCAGGGCGGTTGCCCCCTCGTGGCCCGGAGGACAAATATGCCACCTCCCGGTCCTTCCAGGCGTCCCGGATGGGTCTGTCCCCCAGCCGCTTGTGACAATATATATATCTATATATATAATCGACCAAGTCGCCCGACCATGGGGTACGCACAACAGAGCCCCGCCCGCCAACTGTAACCCTCCTCCCGCGTCCACTGTTGCTCTCGAGGCATGCACACTGCCTGCTCATGTGCCCACCCCCAACTCCTCACCAAACACATCCCGAGTCGCTTTGGTCTGTGCTACAGTCCACACGCACCTCTGAGCCACGTTGACTGTTCATTTTCCTAACATGGCCACCGCTTCACATGTATTTAATGGAAACAACTCTTCTTTCAAGGTTATACAAATTCCTGCATCAGTTAACTGTTTCTTTCTATCAGTCGGATATTTCTGGAAAAATGTCATCGACGAAACTGTTGCTCTCGAACTTCGCAACATGGCTGTAACCTTTGTTTGCCAACATTAGGATAACTTCGGTGATGTGCTGTCCGTTGTTCTTAGTCACGGAAACAGTCACACAGTCTGCTCAACAACACGCTGATTACATGAATACTTCCACAGTTTATGGTGGCGAGGCAGAAATTGTGGCGATGTCCCAAATACTTCCAGCTACTATCACTATTCACTTTCGAGAACGTCCTTCATTCCCCGAAGAATTTCTTAGCAGTCTTACTCCCACTGGCATGCCTCCGCATAAACTCAAAATTAAAATTGGTTCAGTCGTCATGCTTCTCAGAAACCTCATGCCAGCAAGAAGTCTCTGTAATGGCACTAGACTGACTGTTACCAGCATTCACCGCAATGTACTGGAGTGTAAAACTATTGCAGCCGCTACCTCACAAACTGTCCTTATTCCCCGGATTTCCCTGACCCCATCAGATTCAAATTTGCCTTTTACTTTTACATACAGACAATTTCCTGTTAGATTAGCCTTTGCAATGACAATTAATAAGGCACAGGGTCAAACTTTCAAAAAGATATGCCTGTATCTGCCAAAACCAGTTTTCAATCATGGACAATTGTATGTTGCTCGCTCCAGAGTTCCATCTTTTCATTCACTCACAGTCATATCCTCAAACCCACCCCATTTGGACAACTGTGTCTTTCAGGAAGTGTTCACCCATCAATAAATAATTATGCGGCGTATACTATGCCGCGGGTCAGCTAGTATATGTATATAAAGTGTGGGAGGTGGGAATGGGCATTCCTATGGAAACTCTAGGGTTGTGTGCACATCCCAGTGCACATGTGCATTAGGTTATTGCGGATGGCTGACATTGGTTCAGTCCTGGTGCTGGATGTTCAGAGGATAGAGTCAAGCTTCTAATAACCCTATAAAGAAAAAGTTGAGTCCAGAAAATTATATCTTAAGAAATGTTGATCCCCTTTCAGCTTCTAGTTAAGCACTGTAATATTCTTTACAAAACACAAGTGGATTTTGCCTGATACTATTGCTCATCAGATTTTTGGAAATAACCCTGTATTTTTTACAAACATTATGTGCCTATTAAATGTACTACAGAGCCACTGCATTTTACCATTTTCAGTCATAGGTCATGAGGTTTAGAATATTAGTAAGTTTAATGTACCCTTTTAACTATTGACTGAGGATTTAAAACAAATCCCTTTTGGGTTCTAATTCCAATTTATTTTCCACCTTTCTTCATTTGCCTTAAGCATATTGTGCCTTTTTAAAATGTTGCACCCTAGAGTGTGGAGTTGGGTTAGCAATGCGGCCAACAACCATACGTGGTATTTGTGCCATTCAGCTGCTTTGCATAGCATAATAAATAAATGCATGCCAACAACCTAAAACAAACATCTTTTAATTGGCTGTTCTTTGGGCAGTCGTTTAAGGTTTTTTTTTATATTGATTTGGTATTTTGTATCAAATCTGAATATTCACATCTTTTCAGTTCTAATTCCATATTATACATCACATTACAGGAATGTACAGCAGACATACTTTACAAAGAACTAAACTATAGAACTACAGGAATAAACATAGATATACTTAAAATGGAGCAAATTACATTCTTTGCATATTTTGTGTTCTGTAACCCTGTGATATACAGTGTGATTTTTTAACCTCTACTGTGCCCAGTCAGTGACATCATTTCAGGAGAGGTCCACTGAATTAACAAGACAGGGTCAGTTATGGGAAGCCTCTCAACCCCCTGGAGGTACAGTAGTGGAGGAGAGAATGAGACGGCCATCTGAACAATTCTGCATATCCTCTCTTTGACACACTAGCATTAAGCACTTTTAGCTCACAAATTATTTAGCAAAAGTGTGCCAAGAAACACTCCTTCAGCAAAATTATGGCAATAGGCCTTTATAATGCCTCACTGCCCCAGCTCTCTTATGACTAACCAAGTCAGACGTTTTTTTTCTTTTTTGTACTTCTTGTGGGAATTTGAAGGGGTGCTGTTGGTTGTTATGATTTTTCTTTATTTCTTGAGATTCTGGAAAAGCCACATTTTCCATTAGGGACAAACAAATTACTATCTAACATCTAATTAACTAACTAAATTAGAATTTAAAAATCAAATTGTTCTTCCAGATGATACATCTTGTTCTATCTTGCAGTCTTCCTAAAGTGTAATGGTACACATACTGCACCGACTTAGTGCTTTTTTTATATACTTTTGCAGTAAAAATTCTCATTTGTCTTTTAACTGGTATATGGATTTAATTTGGCAGGAGTGGATGCTGTGACATTGTGTGATATTGTATACTTCATTAAATTATAACAAAGAAAATAAATACTGTTCTCTAATTAAATGAAAGCGTAGTGATGATCAAATTATTAAAACTATTTAGTAAATATTTCATTTTAATAACATTTGTCATCTGTATAGTTTTAAACTAAATTATGAGTATCAGCGTTATTTTCTTCCTTATGCTATTAGAAACATTGCTTGGAATTCATGAAATATTATTTTTCCTTTGGTTAACCATAGATGATTTCATTTGATAGTTAAGCAGTATCACTGTAATTGCATGATATTCTGTGAAGAGGTACCTGGCTAGCAGGAGGTTTCCAAGAACAAGGACATCAAAAGGAAGGGAAGCTGCTTTACAAAAACTCCACAAAAATGCAAATAATCACATTGGCAAAATGAGAGATTTCTCAAATGCAAATGTGGAAAGGCAGAATCTGTATGCCTGAAAGGGTGATAAGCAGCGTGATAAGCAGCAGTGTGAAAAAGTGCTGTACTCTTGTACTCTGGAAGGATACATGTAATGTTCCAGCAGCGTGATAAGCAGCAGTGTGAAAAAGTGCTGTACTCTTGTACTCTGGAAGGATACATGTAATGTTCCAGCAGCGTGATAAGCAGCAGTGTGAAAAAGTGCTGTACTCTTGTACTCTGGAAGGATACATGTAATGTTCCCTTAGAGCTCTAGAGTATAGACATGCCAACATGTCCTAAGGAGGCCTTATAATTATTTAGGAGAAGGTCCTTGTAAGGCCAGTAAGAGGCTGATTGACCTTTTCAGAGCTCAGTGACTATTGTAGTTCCTCCCCCAAAGGGAAGGAATAAAGTTCTATAAGAGAAATGGCTACTATGAATATCTGACAAGAGGTAAGACAGACATAGTTCCAACACTATGCAGTCTCATTTGGAGAGAGGGTAGCAGAAAAGTGGTCTTGAAGATCCACTTAATAAAACCCCAGGGTGCAGTGACACAAGTGGCAACAATATATAGTTCTATCCTTGTGTTTCAACTGCCCTGACCATGTAAGTGACTCTGGAGTCTAGTTAGAAATGTTCATGGTAGTGTCTTTAATTTTAGAGTGACAGGACTACATAGATGATGTTTTGTGTCTTTTTTTGCTAAGGTGCTACAAAGTTACTAAGCACATGATACACATCCCTTATGTCCTGTGATAAATCTTGCATAGCAAGGCGACCATGTTATACAAGATGTCTAAAGTGGTGTCTGTACTTAGTATAAAATAAAGGGGAGACTTAGTTCTTAAGTCCTCAGTGCCCATTTAAATCCATATGTCCTGATAAACAGCAAGGGAAAAGGAAAGCTCTTTGAAATATAGCCGTTTCCTTTAAGTTAGAGTAGATTATTTATTTAAAATTGAATTTAAGGTAGTAACACAAATACAGAAATGCACAATTCAATCAAAGAGATACTCATGTAAGCGGGTTTAGTATAACAATTCTTTTCCCATTTTACCATCATGTAATGAAGGGGAAAATTCCATGAACTCTGTTGACAAAACAAAGTATCTTCATCAGAACTAACTAGTATTGTTTCAGGAGTACAGATTGGTAGAATGCAAGGAAGACAATGCATATTTTTTCACATAATTTATAGACAAATAAAGAATTGTTAATAGCATATTATGTGTATGAGATAGTAGTTCAAAAGATGCATGGACATTATCTCTAAAAAGATGTCCTAAGGAAAGGATGGTTCTAAAAGGCAGAACACTGAATAGGTTAGAAAAAGGTGGACTATATGGTTATTGCTTGGGTACCACTGGTAAGAGAATCCCTGCTTTAAAAAGTGCCTAAAAAGGTATTCTCCGGTGGTACCATAACTTAAGGTAATGGTGACCTTGGTGATGTTGGGAAATTAATTATAAATAGAATTAACTGGAACACATAGCTAAAGAAAGCATTTTGAGCATGATGTCATTTCCATGGCTAGCCAAGCACATATGGCAAAGATTCAGTGTTGGCATGTTTACAATTCAGTAATAAAACAATAAGTTAGGTAGACCCATGCAAGCTTTTTTTTTCTGGAAAATTGTCTTGTTAATTCCTGGTCATTTAGAATACCAAGGGAACATAATTAATCATCTGAACAGAGATGGGGATAATCTGAAAAAAAAAATACTGTAGCTTTGGGACGATATTCATTCTGAGAATGTGAATTTTCCAAGCTAGACTGAGATGGAGAATGATAATCTATAAAAATCTTCTTTTAATTCTTTGATGCAATTTCCAAAATTAAGCTAACATAGTTCTTTAAATTTCTTTATAACAGTTACATCAGTCTATTTAAACTGCTCTGACACAATCAGAATGAGACATGATTAAGTTTAATCATACCAATGTAGTTGGTAAAATTTAAACCTAGAGATCTGTACAGGTTAAGTATGAATGGTAGTGATGAGATTATGTCCAAGGTGCAGAGCACCATATCATCTGCATAGACATACAAATTGTTGAAGTCCATCACCTTTGGTTCCTTCTGTTGGATGGTATATGAACATACTGGATCATCAGCAATTGTAAATAAAGCATTTAACGAGAAACAAAATGTTACATTGAACTGTATACTCTTTTCTCTCCAATGTCTACAATATTCTGTTCCCTGATTTTAGTTTTAAATGCATTCTTAATCTCACTTCCAAAGTTATTTTTATGTGATTTCTGTGTTTAAATCTTATTGGCCTTCCATTGTGGCATCACTTGTAAAGGACATCATTTGAATTTTCTTGATTAAAGGTAGAGATCTCAGAGGTCATCTCTGATACCTTGGTAGTCTGCATTTTATTTTTATATGAAACATATGGGATGGTTTATCCTCCTAGTAATGCCTTGCGTCATTCCCAAAGTGTTCTCAAAGGTATCTCTGAAGATATGTTTGTCTCTGGAAACCAATACATTTGTCAAAAAGAGAGAATGTTATAAATTACTCATCTGCTAACAATAGTGAATTAAGTTGCCGTGGGTAAGTTATACTGCCATGTATAATGATTTGAACTCTAGAAAAAAGGTGCATGGTCAGAAATAACAAAAGTATGATATTTATAAAACTCAACTTAGGATAGGTAGCTATTATCACATCAGTAAAAATATAGCCAATCTATGGAAAAAGGCGATGTATTGGTAAGAAGGAAAGAATATTGTCCTGCATATGAGTATAAAATTCTCCATATTAAGAGAATATAAACTTTAATAAATCTTAATAAACTGTGAAATAACATACATAGTTTTAGATTTTGTACTTGTAGTTGGTGAAGACCTATTGTCTTGACTCTGTAGAGACAGGTGAATTTTTCTAGAGGTGAACCAGGTACGTGTGAAATCCCCAAAAAAAATAATATATAGAAATAGTGGCCGAAACCAGACAAAATGCAAGAATCAAGGAAAAAAACATGGAAAGATTTCAAAACCAAGACAGATGCAAAAAAAAGAACAGAGATTATTGCTTTTGTTGTGGTATTGTGTCTGCAGATTGGATAAGGAAATACGCTTCTTGCTGACTTTTTATTTTGGCTGGGCCAGTGAATCAGAAGTCACAACTTTGCAGGTCAAACCCCTAGAAACTTAGGATGCATCCCTATTATTGGTGATAGAAAACCTCAAGGTGGCATCAAAGACAATAAAATATATCCCAATACTATACCCAACATCTGATATCTGAGATGGCATAGCTGGGACACATATTTGGGCCACTGGGAATTGCAAGCAGCAGGTTCAACTGCTCACTGAACAACCAGCATCTAATCTAGCTAGTTTTCTGCTGTGGCATGAAAGCACAATATGATTGAATGAGACAACAGACTACATAATGTGCATCAATATTATGTGATGGCTGCTATGTATATATCCATGTCAAAACTAAATTGATTCATTAAAAAGTAAAAAACGGAAGTTCTAGATGAAAAAGCATTGAAATTCAATTAAAAAAATATATTTGCATTTTATGTGTATATTTGTTTCTACTGATTTGAAATTCAGTTAAAAAGAAACATTTTCAGGTTATATGTGCTTGTTCATGTTTGCCTTATTTCTCTTACGTTGACACTGTCATAACCCATAACCCAAGACCAGCCTGTACATTAGCCAGAGTCGGTTTAAATGTATTCCTGTAGATTTCTCACCACCATAAAGACCACCCTTTAGGGTCTGATATTACTCTGGTTACTATGAATGGAATTGCTTTATGAATGAAAATTCATACTTAACTGGCCTTCTGGAGTTGGAGTGGAGTGGAGTGAAAATTTTGACCAACCCAATCTATCCTTAGCCGAGTTTGATCTTAAATATTGAAGTGGGTCACTGTGCAGTTAAAGAGGAAAGGTGCCAAAGCACATTTTTCATCTTTAGGTGGTAATCGATAGGTCCTGCTTAACCTGTCTTTATATTTTAAGAGTTCCCAGTTAAGATTGAAAGAAAGGATGCTTTCAGATTATGACTTTGGCCAAATTATTACATATTTATCATTGTTGGGACTTACTAGAATTAAAACAACCAATAAAAACTCATAACTGCTAAGTGTGCATACAATGGGAAAGAGATAGGAGGAACCTACTCTTTATCTGCCTCTCTATCCCCATTACCTTACCATTTGGTCTGCTTACCCCCCAAGTGTGATGAGTCAGTTAAGGTATCAGCAATGGCTGTAAAAGATGTCACTTGAATTGAGTATTTTTGATGGTACATGCCAGTGGTTCCTCCTTGTTTTTGTAGTACTTTTCCCTTTACCATTGCTTTCTTCTAAGTGAAAGGAAACCAGAGACCATTGAGGTTTCAAATGAAATCTCAATAGTGTCTAGTTTTCATAACATAAAATTTTATATTGACCTATAGCCCAAAAGCATGTGTATTAAAAACTCTTTTTATGTGTCTGCTTGAGTCTGATGACTCTCCACCCTCAAAACCTTCTGGAGGTTGCATAATCACACATATAAAGTATGGTTTTCTGCTTATTATTACTGCATAGGCACATCAGTTTTTCTAGCCATTACCTAACATTTGTCTAAGCTGAGTTCACTTTAGTGTTTAAGCAGTCTTTTATTCTTAAGCAGCACTGATGATTCAGCTGTATCCCTTCTTTTGTTGTTGTATTGTAAATGGGTGAATAAAACTGCATGTGGTATTTCAGATACAGCATTATATAGTTTTAGCCTAACCTCTGTTGACTTTTACCCCACACATTGAGCTATTTAACATGGAATCCTATTAGCTGTAATCACTTCTTTACACTGTGTTTGTATGAACAGGGACAAGTTCTAGTATTTCTCACAAGGCACACATAACTACTTCATGTACCACTCCCTCGCTGCAGATACTGTATTTACTGCCTATGTGTAAGGCTATTCAGAAAGGTAACAGAAAGAAAGCCATATATCTGACAACATGAAAGCAACTTGTGTGGCAAGTCTTTGATTAGATGCAAGTGCTGTTAAGATCAATAGCACTTTGAACTCTGCTAAACATTAGCATATTCAGACTAAAAATCTTGTTATTTGTGGTACGGTTAAAAATAACATTTTAGCATTAATGTAACTCTAAAATATCCAAAACATCAAAAAACAAACGGTAATTAAAAACAAAAGTAAAAAGTTTAATGTATGTTTCATGTCATCTAAAATTCTCCTTTAATGTAGACTAATTAGTATCACCAGCAACCTCATCAACCTAAATCAATGAAGGCCGCTTTATCTTTTTTCCAGTTAATACACTGTGACATGATGTTTTTCTAGTTGATGCCTTTGGACTTTGTGATGATTGTTCAGGTGGCTGCTGTGTCTTTTTATCTTGCACAATTAGTGTTGTCCCAGTGGTTGTCTGATTGTTGTACAGTACAGTCAGGCTATTTTTATTGATGTTTAGCTACTGTTTTCTTTAGGTTAAATGCTACTTTCTCTTGTCAGACCCATATTGCTTTTCCATCATTGTAAGTTATGATGAGCTTTTGTTATTATATATCTCTGAGTAACTGTTGTTTTTGGTATTGTTTTAGCATTTAATGTCCTGGTCCCAAACCAATATGCTAGTATAAGTAATTTGTACTGATGAAATACTCTCTCTTCAAGCAAATTAATAAGTTAATTTAAAATACTGTATGAGGTTGACCAAATGCTCTCAAGATTTGCTTAATGATATTCATCCATAATTGCCATTTTTCATAATATTTTGACCAAAGTAAAATTAGCTTCTGGAGGTTCCTAGTTTGTGATTTTTCAGGCAGAGGTGTTGAATGGTTCTTGAGTATGACTTCCGTTTTCTTAGATTCACTTTCAATCAAGACAATTTACTACTATGATTTAAAGTATAAAGTAAATCTTGTATTTATCTTTGAAGATCTTTAGCTTTGAAACAGAAGAGAATGATAAGGTCAAAAAATGTTAATGTGTATTCTTCATTGATCATCATTTCAACTTTCAATCCATCCAGTCACTTGAGTACGTCTTCAAAGCTTACTTAGGACAACCTTGGTGAAACTGTCACTTTCTGAAATGACTTTGTTTTATAATGATGATAGTATTTGTTTATTTGGATTGTAGCTATGGCGTTTTTGTATATTTATTTAAGCAAGGACCTGGAAAATATCTGCATAGAAGAAAGATCTGAGTTTTGTCCTAGAGTAGTAGAAGAGTTACAAAGGCAAGAAAATGATTGTAGAAAAACCAATGGATTTATTAGACAGGAAAGCAAAATTACACCTGCTAAATGGAGGGCTTCCTAAACACATGAAAGCAACAATTAATGTAATTCATTTTGAATTTTTTTTTAATTAAGAGAATGGGCAAGAAAGGCATGAAGTATATTTAGAGATTTTTGTCCACAATATACATTTTTGCATTTATTTTATTCCACTACTGTATTTTTCAGTTAGGAGAATGTTCAAGAGAATAGTCAAACATATTAAGAACCACATTTATTGTTCATCCTTGTCTAGGGTGTCTGTAATTTCTGAACCCACTTTATATTTGTAAATGGAACTTGTTGCTCCACAGCCATTGGAACAGTGCCTGCCAATCAAAGTTCATTAGGAGCCAATTTAGACAGTGCCCTTGGTATCCAAGGCACTCTGTACTATTAAACTTAAATGACTTGTGGATATCCTCTTGGTGTTTGGAACGTGCACCCTTTCACATTTATAAATGCCATCCCTTGTATGTATATGGTATTATCAGACTTTGATGACCTTGGAAACAGCTGGAGGTGGTCAACCTTGGTGTCCAGAGAGTGCACCTCAGCAGTTACATAAATGGCAACCCTCTGTCTACATACCACACAGTTTACATAGTGCGTGCCCTTTAACTTTACCATTTTTTTGCTTGCTCCAGTCACCCCATGTCGCCCTTGTAAAGATGCCACCCTTGGTGGCTGCCCATGTCGCCTGTATCTAAATCTTCCACTGTATCAGAGCTTCTTCAAATGTTCTAGTTCATTTTAATGGCTCATTTTATAATTCATGTTAATAATAATAATAACAACATCATCAAAAACAACAATTAATTAATTAATCAAGCCTTTCACAGAGTGCCTTCAGTTGATTTAATTTGTATATCCTATCTGTTTTCTATCTCTTCTATCCTCTAACATGTCTTTTTGTTAGTTTCTAACTACAGGGCATTCTTTTAAAGGCATTATGTATCATTTAAAATTATAGTATGTGTACATGAGTCCTGCTGTTTAAATAGTGCTTGATGAAGATGATTTGGTTTTGTTAACATCCATTTTTGAATTTATAAAAAAAATCTAGACAGAGTACTAGTCATTTCACTACAAAAGATGTTGAACTAACTGTTAAAGCTAGGGTTTTACTAGAGCGCTTACATGGTTTCATATTTACTGGTCAATTACTTTTAAAACCTTTCATTTTCACATGTTCATATTGAAACAAAGAATTTAAAAACAGAATTGAGCTGTTATTAATTAATTATGTTGCCTTGGTAAAATTTGCTACTATTATTTTTATTAACTGTTTTTACATGTAATTAGTACTCCATAGCAGAAACGCAACTCACTTAAACAAATGAAAATACTGTACACTTAGAAAGCAATTCAGAAAAAAACTAAACATTCGTCTCCAACAACGACAATGCAATTAGAGAGCCTCATCTAAAACAATAGAATAAAAAAGTTAAGCACAGGCTTGGCATGTTAACTTTAGAATTATATTAATGAGTTCTTGGCAAGTTCTGGAAAACTTTGAACAGATCCTCGTAAAGAGAATGAATTCGAGTTTTTTCAACTTGAGAAAATATACAGCATCCCTTTCCCTCTAAGTTAAAGAAGATGGGTTAGGATACTTCAGTTGAGCAAAATAAGTCTTGATGCAGGAAGGGTGATAAAGGCTCACAATGGACTTTTTTCTTTTAGATTTTTATAGCACACTGTTAACCCATCTGTTATTACTCCAAGCACTGCAGCATTATGATTTTAAAATCCATAGCTGAAAAAGAGATGTACAAATATATTTCTGCAAAATGGTTTCAGTGAATGGCATTCATAAAACATGTGACATAGTGAATGCAGGCACTAGATTACATCGCTCACAAATTGGATCTCCCTCTGGGTACATTTTAGACACTTTTAAATGAGATATATATGCTCAAATAATCAGTTTTACTTGAATTGAGGTGTGTTTGGCACATATTCAACTAGAACATACTGTATTTTATGAATGGCAGAATTCTATTCTTTTTCTGAGATTTTGATTAAAAGGTCCCTTTCCCTTCATTCCTTAAGGATGCTAAAGATTGTAATAAAAATATGCTGTTTGAATCTTCATCCACCCTAGCCAGTGTCACCTCAGATATAGGTAAAGGTGAAGGTATTGGATATTGGGTTGACTAGTTTGACAGAATTGCTAATTTGTGTATAGAAAAAGAAGTGTATAAGTGGTAGACTAATTCAATTGCAGCATGGGGCCCTGCCTATTACTTATAAATATGCCATGGTTTAACTTAGTAAAGTGGGAAAATCCTGCTTCTAAAATAACATACATATATTTGTGCATGCTTTCAGAGCACAATGTTGTGATCAATCAGCTCTTAGTTCAGTGTGCTGAGTGAATGTCCAGATTATTTGTTTTTTCATTAAATGCCATATGCAACTGTGATAAAGAAATGGAGGCTTCACATTTCTCCTCAGATTGTTATCATCATGGCTACAGTTGTGCATACAACCATCCAATTTTTGACTGTCAATTCCTGTTCAGGTTACCTATCCCTTCTGACAGGATCCAGCTTTGGACAGAGTGGCATCCTAGCGCACATCCAGCTCACAACTCTGTAGAGTTGACTTTTTGCTGCCTGGCTGTTTTTAGTTTCAGGTAAATGATGTCAAAATTGAATATAACCTCTAAAAGAAACTTTTGCTGTTGTATACTGTATACAGATATATCTGAAACAGATATAGGAGCTTTAAGGGGGTGTTAATTTTAACAATATTGATTCTGCCATCTAAAATAGGATATAGGATGGACCATCTATTAAAATCTTATTTGACGTTTTCCATTCATGGCAACATACTACCAAAATTGTGTTTAAAATTTTTTTTAATGTTCTGATACAATTGGTGAAAAGACCAGTCTTTTCAGACAAGAAAGCAAGTTTTTCTTTGAATTAAATGTGACTCCAGAGATCTTGCGCAATTCTCCTTGAAGGTATAATATTAATTTAACAGGGCTAGCCAAGATAGATATATAGATATAAATAGAGAGAGATAGATATATAGATGATTGCTGGAGTGAGATATAAATCACAATTTTCTCAGGATAAAGAGATCATTTTCTGTTCAAAGCCCTGTGAAAAGTGGTCACTTTCATCACTGATTGTTTCCAGAAATTAATAGCTAATGGTTAGATGGCCATTGCTAAAAAGCATTGGTGATAATGGGCATGTTTGCCTGTTTTCTCATTCCAGTTTGAAGTAATTTGAGGTTGTATTATTGATATGGACTATGGCTGTTTATTTAGTATACAGTAATTTAATCCATACAATTATATTAGGAACAAACCCAGATTTGTTCAGTATTGTAACAAATAGATTTCCCCACTCTATCAAGTGGTTTTTCTGCATCAAAAGCACAGTAAGAACTCTGGAAGAGTCAGATTCTGTAGGTGAGTATATTATATTAAAAAAGCACCAAAGACTCAGCACTAACCGTCTTTAAGAAATATGGCTTAATTTTTGTGTAGTGCTCTTTAGTGAATACACATTTAGAGAGTTTGCACAAGTTCACAGATGCAATACAATGACAGAAATAATGTTATTTACATATGTGAACACATAGGTTCGGCTCAACACACTGAGGAATTTCAGTTTGATTAATTAGCAGAACTTCCCCCTGGGGACAAATAAAGTTCCCTTGTGATCAATAAAGTATCTATCTATCTATCTATCTATCTATCTATCTATCTATCTATCTATCTATCTGTCTGTCTGTCTGTCTGTCTGTCTGTCTGTCTGTCTGTCTGTCTGTCTGTCTGTCTGTCTGTCACGAAAATGCAACAATATAAGTCCATTAATATTACAATTAGCTATAGTAGAGGAGAAGAAAATAAGCATCCTTGGGGTGTGCACAGCTGGTTATAACAGGTGTGAATGGGTAATGAAGCAGAAGAATCCTAAAGAAAGGTCAGGGAGCAAAATGGGCTACACTTTTTAATGCTAAACACCAAAATTCTGAATAGAAATACGCGCATGTGGCACACCAGAACATAGCGGCTGCCACCACCATTTTAAACCAAGTCAATTTATCCAAATTATTAGCTCTAATGAGCGAGTCTGTGTTCCAATCCCAGTTTAGACGCCCTCTTCCAAGGAATTCTCTTCTTATAGGGGCCTGACTGGAAGGGGTGGGGCTTCTTGGGATGATGTGTGGGTGGTTTAGGTGCCATCATTGGGCATCTTCTCAGTATTACCTCAGAGTGAAAAGAGACAATACTGTTAGCGACAATATCCTCTCTTGGCATGGAATGATATCTCATACCTTAGCAGAGTCCAGAAGGTGGTTATCATATGCTCATGAGTAACACAGGCAACGACAATGTCAAGCAAAATCACAGATCTGAGGATAGTATACTGGGTAGACGAACAGGGTCATTAACAATTCATAGTAATTTTCATAGTTGTGTTTTTGTCTGACCATTAAACTGAATTATAGTATTAAAACTAATCAGCAGGTCTAGTCAGCATTAGCTAGACTAAAGTAATAAATCTTCAGGTTGGATTTAAATTCTGAGATAAGTGGGGCATATCATACAGAAACAGGCAGATCATTTTCCTGTTTTGGGGCACTGTATACTTAAATGCTCAACCTCCAACTGTTGTTTTATTAATCTTTTGATTCTTTAGTAGACCCACAAGTTAAGATTGTATTGTATGGTCCGTTATGTAGTATGGACAGGACAAATCAAGTAAAGCTTTATTAAATGTAAGGAGAAGCATTTTGAAAACAACTTCAAACTGGAAGCCAGTAAAAAGACTTCAAAACAAGAGCAGTGTGCTCACACTTCTTAGCTATAGTAATAATTCCTACAGCAGCAATTTTAATTAAGTAAAAACTAATGAGATGAAAGCATAGCAGACGAAGATCCTTTTATAATATACTAGCCAAGTTACCCAGTGTTACCCATGTGAAGGAGTGGAAAGGTAAAAAATAGTTACAAGTGATAGAAAATTGATTACATATTATGAATTTTATAAAATTATGAAAAGCAATTACAAATTTTCAAATTTGTTGTGCATTTAGTAAATAACTACTGGTAATATTGGAATGCTTTTTTGTATGTGGATTTCTTATTTTTTCCCCTCAGCTTCAAGGAACGACAAATTGCCTAAATAAGTCCACAGGCAACAACTTGAAGCCATGACATAAATAGTGAGGTACGTGTTTGTTTAAGAAAAACAATCTGTGTGACACCATTTCTTTATCGATAAATCACACTGTAATATTCCTTAACAATCTCTCCAATTCTGAGCTGTGCCCACCATCCTCTGAGGGGGCAAGTCTGAAACGTATAGGTCAGAAACCTGACTTATCATAAGAAGTACCTGTTTGCCGTATTTCAAGTTTGTGGCTGTAGAAATGAAACTGTGCATAAAGTATAAACAAATGGAGATAATGCTTCATAGATTCAGAGATATTTCAGTTCAAAACCACTGGTGTAATATCTTTAAATTTTAAACAATATTGAAAAATCCATGCTTTGGTGAGTACTATTTTTTTCAGCCCCTTCATTACAATGTTAATACACATGTGTAAAAAGATGCTGTCAACACACAGATGGATGACTACTAGCATATAGTAATGGCAGAGGAATAAATATTCAATGTAGAATTCTTACAGTTTAAAAAAAATTGTCAACAGTGTCTATTCTTTACAATATTGTGTATTTCAGCAGAGGAGTTTTAGAAGGGATTGGTATATTAGAGCTTTAAACATGAAGACTTGCTTTGGAGTGATAATGTGAGTGAGGAAAAAATCATTTCAAAAATTAAATGGGACAGTTTTTGACTGTTAGTTGTATGTATCATTTTGAAAGTAACAATTACTCTATTCCTGCTTTTAAAAATTTTCATTTGTTAATAAATTGAATAAACTGTGCTGCATGCTAGTCAACAAAAAAGAGAGTGTAGCCAAGAGAGAGGCATAGTTGGGTCATGTATACAGGCATGCCAGTGTAGCATTTTGTCTCTTTCCTTCATTTTATATATATTGTCTATATATTTTAAGCTTTCTGAATATACAAACTATCCATATATACAACTGCAAAAAATAACAGTATCTTATAAAAACAATATACTTTATCTAAAAATATATTCAAAAAAAGAGCTCCTTTGTGTGTTGAGGACCCCTGTTGGTCCATTCTTAGAGGACACTGGCTTTATCCTCTGGCTGCCACAGCCCTCCCCTGAAGGCACATGCTTGATTATGAAAATGATTTCCCATGATCTATGGTATCAACATGAAACCTAACTCTTCTTGGCTACCCTCCTCAAATAGAAGATCTATTTAGTAACCGGGAAATCCCATAGCACATAGTACACTGTAGTATTCTTAACTAACAATTGCTTTAATACCACAGTTTGTCCAAAGTGGTCATTTGAGTGTGTGTAAATTGGAATGATTCCAGCAGTCCAGATTAAACTCTGTAAAGAAATGGAAAAAATAGAGTGCAGCCTTTTCACAAAGCTAAATAGCAAGTATAGATGCCTTAGGCCATAAATTGCCTGCTTCACGGTTTAAATTTAGTGAGGATTAATATGGGTGATGATTAAAAGTACTTTTTGTCTATGTTTCTCATAAATTAGGTATTCTGGGCTCACATTGTCTTGGCATTTTCCTTAATGTGGTTTTGAATTCCTGAAAATGAAAGAAGTTAGTGAATATTATCAAGGACTTTTTTTGTTTTTCAAGAGAGTCTTCATTTTTATAATTTGAGTCACCAAAATGTGGCTGATAGATGCTCAGTTTATTTAAGCAAACACATGTGAAGAACATAAAACAAATATTTTGATCTTTGACCGTTTTAGTTCAGTTGGACTTTTTTTTGAGAAAATCCTATGAACATGTCTTTTCCACCTGCTACTCTTTTACCTAGAAGATTCTGGTTTTTGTCTTTCTAAGTTATGCTATTGCACAAGTCCATACAGTGGCATATGGTTGGATCCAGCAGACAGAAATGATCTTAAAGCCTAATGTATTGAAGTTTCTTCATCTTTAAACTTGCAGGAATGTCCTCACTTGTTAGTGTTTAGGGGCCTGTATTGACCACAGATGCATGTGATAAAATTCAAAAGTTAAATAAAAGTTAACCTCTTTTATGCTCCATCAGAGTTTATTAGAATCAATAAGTCTTACATAAGAGTGTAACAAGTCTGATAATCAGAGGGAGAAAATTCAGTCCACCAAGCTCATGTAGTCATCTAATAGCTAAGGTGTCTCATTCAGCTCCATTCTTAAAGTAGTCAAAATTTCCAGATTCCTGTAACAGTTTAGATTTAGTCCCAAATACACTTCCACTTGTTTTCCATGATTGGTCTTGAGTATGTGATACACTGTTTAACTTAAAGAATTCTAAGGGATTGAGTTTAACAATGCCTTTGATAATTATAAAGACCTATATTAGGTTCCTGCACTGCCTTCTCTGCTCATGACTAAACAGTTTTAATTCCAAGAAGACTTCTATAAGTCTGCTTTGTTCCTTTTAAACCAAGAATATACTCGGTGGCTCTTTTCCAAACATCATCATTTTTGATGTTACATTTTTACAGTATACCCTAACTTCTCATTTCCTTTTCTAATTGCTACTGCATATTGAAATGAGAATATTGCATTAATGTAAATGACATAATCAATGAGAATATTGCATAAATTGTAAATGACATCATTTTCTTCTGTATGTCAACATTGTCTGTCTTGTATTTTGCATACGTTTAGTACTTAGTATTTTCCTACTTTGAACTGCCTTTTCAAGTGTTTGTTTGATTTATTTTTTCTGCCTCATCAATTTATTTCTATTTCTGCAAATTTTGTAAGTTTCCAAAATTTTTCAGCTTGGACACTTTCTTACAGGTATGTAATCCTGCCTCTTTCCCAGTTTTACCTTAACCTTGTACAGTATAAAACATTTCTTGGGAGATTCTAATTCCTGTGTTATCCTGTGAGTCTAGTCAGATACTGGGATGTGTGATAGATCTGCTTGTGGTTTGTAAATTGCATAAAATTGTCCCTGACCCTTCAAAGTCTCAGCTCTCAGTTTTCATAGTATAATGATTCTGTATCAGACGTTACAGTTATTAGAGATATAGTATATATTATAATAGTATAATTTTGGATATGTCTCTTGGGTGTCTTTAATGTAATAGGAGGCACGCACCATCCTTAAGGCTACTGAATGTTTTGCTTTTATTTTGTTAGTGTAGTCATGTGAATTAATGTGACTTGAAAGTGAAAAATGTCTCTCTCCATCTGTTTATTTAACCTGCTTAATTCAGTGACAGGGATATGGGGAGCCAAAGCCTGCCCAGGAAGCATTGAGACAAATGACAGAGTCTGCACAATGGAAAGGAAACAGTAAAATTCCAAAAGTAAAATTAGAGCATTTGTTAGCTTTTGGTAGCGATGGTCTAGAAGGACACAAGCTACTATGTCAGGTTAGGGCAGCAGGGTTTCTTTATTTCCTGATACAGGAAAGACTGTGTGGGACATTTATCCATCCATGCATTTGTTAATCAAACCCACTTACACCAGTCCAAAGATGCACCCACTTACAACAGTCCAAAGATGAAATGAAGTAGTAGCATTGAGCACAAGGTAGGGCCAACCCTGGACAAGGCTCCTTTCCACTAGGGAACTACTCATGCATACTGGTTAAAATAACTTAACAGAATATGGGGGAGGGGGGGGTCTGGGGTCCTTGGAGGAAAAACCCATGCAGACACAGGGAAAACCTGCAAACTCTAGAGCTCTAAGGCAGCAGTGTTACCCTCTGTGTCACCCTGCCACTTGACTTTAACCCAGATCTTCAGAATTCTCAAAAGCTTTGAAAAAGGTGAATAAATGGAATACTTTAATTTCTTATCTCTTTATCAGTTGTCTAAAATGGCACTTGAGCAAGTGTGGCCAATTGCAGCACATTAAACTGTTATGCAACTTATTAGAAACTTAAAGAACTTTCATAGATAGCAGAGTCCAATTCAATTGATGTAAAATGGTATTGATTGATATAGTATTGTTTGTTGTGAAGGGTCTGTAACTAACTTTTATTCAATTTCATTTTAATACAGTTTTCTAAACTTTCTTTAAAAGAGGTACCCAATAGACAGTGAAAATCTCTGTTGAACTTTCAAAAGTAAAATTGTCAGCTGCGTAAGACACATATGGATGGCAGGTGTAAAGGTTTGCCAATAAATTGTAGTGTGAAAGAAATACGGAATTGTTGTAATGTAAGGATTTTTTGTTTAAAAATACAACAGTTTTTTTTTTGGTTTGTTTTATAAGTAATAAACACCATCCCAAAAAATAAAAAAAACCCAATAACCACCCCAACATGTATTTAAGCATGCAGTAAATACAGCCCCCTCTTTCTCAATTATAGTAACAGTACCACAGCACTGTTACCCACTACATGCCAACATATAAACAATAAAGTGAAATTACCAAAAGAAATTAAATTATTATAAATGCATATTATAAAGTTAGAAATTAAATTATAAATGGAAAATGACCAGTGACAAAGAATTGTATTCCATAAAGGAGAAAGCAACCACACATTTCCTAGTCTACATATTAATATTAGTTAAAAACCATTAAATTCTTAAAATTATCCAAGTAACTAAGAACTTAGAAAGGAACAGATTTATTGTATAATGTGAATACCAAGCGTGATAGTAATCTTAAAGATTTTTAATTCATTCTCCGGAATCATAGAAGCAAAAGTGACTCTTCCAACATGGATAGTTCAGTCTTTGTCATATGTTTTACCAGTAAGCAATTCTTTTAGCACAGTGCAAGTTGTAGTTCTGCTCCATCCTTGCTGTCTATGACACAATCAGCCTCTTTACACACTATTGAAACTGTACACCACAGCACAGCTCAGATCTTTGGTTCTGTTTCTAAATCCATCCTATGTTTATATTATTTAGAGGAGATGCTCCCTTTCCCATGTAATGTGTTCAAATGCCTTTTAGCTGCAGGTTGATAAAGTTCTTTACAATAATAATGTTCAGGTAATGCAGCTGTGAGGTTGTTTTTAGTGAAATGTAATACTAAGTACAGATCATTCTATGCTTATAGAGCGACTCTTACATATTTCCTTTCCTCCTCTATTTCCATGTAAGAGACATTAACTTTTAACTTCCCTCAAACAGCAGGAGATGTAAGCTGGTTTATAAGCAGCTTGCAAGTTCTTGCCTCCTTTGGAGTTTTGACCAGTTTGTACTGGGGACCTGAGCAGTTATGTTACTGACAAATAGGAAAATACACAAAATAACCTCTTAAGGTAAACTTATACTGTATGTAGTTGAAGTTCCACAGAATGTTTCTCTGTTTTAGAAAAGACAAATTTGTAAATTCACCATGCATTTCAATTTCAGATTTTGGAATTGCAATACTTTGTACAGCATGCTGTACTCAAGATTATCTAAAAAGAAGGCCAGTCCATGAGTAAGGACAATTTTTGTAGCTGTAAACCAGCTATTGGGTAGGAATAATTATAATAAAAACCTGCTTCTTTCTGGAACAACCCTGTGTCAATTTGCTATGCAAAGTTGTTAATGCATTTTTGAGGTATTTCTGATCTTTCAGAGGCTTTTGCAGAAAGCATTTTTAATTATGTAATGAAATCTATACACCCCAAGCTGAATTGCTGGTTAATAAATGTCAAAGTCATAATTCTGTGAATTAGTAATACTGCATTAACACATCCATGTTTAAACCAGTATGCAAGTGTGCCATATAGTGGAATTGCAACAGTTGGTTAATGATGTCAGGATATGCCCAATTCTCAGGTAACCATTTAATAAAAAAAAATGTATTTAAAATGGACGGATGCTATTTATGTACATCAGTTTTGTTATTATGCTGTGTTCAAGCTGCATGATATCTTTTCAGAGATGTTAATTATGCTTTTGAGTTAAGCTTCTTTATGATCTTTAAAACGGAAGAAGATCTATATTTCTTTTATATACAGTAATACTGAAAAAGTAGGTCACTTTGATATGAAGTTTCATCTACAGTAGGAGAAAGTTCATTTTCTTTTCAACTTGTGCTGAACTTTGCATTATTTATGCTTCCTGGCTGTCTTAAGTTATATTAGAAGCGTTTGAAATGCAAATACACTGCTTCAGTATGTAAGTGAGATACCATCCACTTGGGCCACAGAAGGTTGCCTTTAGCTCAGCCAGATAAGTTTGCCATGTGTCTGATTTGTAATAGAGCTCAGATATTTTTTAGCCTGTTTTTGTTTGAACTAAGGAAGAAAAATTTCCATTTTAAACACGGTGGCACATTGTCACACGTAAGACGTGCAATAACTAGAGCAACTGAAGCAGTTGAAAATCAGATGGTGATGTTGTAAACAATCTTGACAATCTTGACAAATTAAGCTAGGTTGTTTTGTACAATTGTAAGATTTGATTCTGAAATAAGAGAACTTCTCTCGGGCTGAAACTACACGACTTGTATGTTGTGTGTATTGTATTAGCTTTTTTCTATTGGCAAAGAGAGCAGTGCACTCCTTTAGGAGTGAAGACTGAGAAAATGGAGACATGCAGCTCATCTGGTTAAAAACTGTGTTTTGTTCAGCTTTTTAGATCGACAGAAATGTAACGCCTACATCTTTAGATCCTTGTGATTTTTTTATTGGCTATAGTATTTTTCCTGTTCATACTAATACAGTATCTGTGTTTTTATTATATGTTAAAAGTAAACAGAATGTGGCAGCAGTCAACCATTACTACTCACTGTCTTTGAACTGTACCTCCACCCTTTTAATAAACTCATTCAATCCCATTATTTGGTCCCTTGATACTTTTTGTGATGTAATGGAACTTCTACAAACCTTTCAGGATCATCGCCCCTTTGCCTGGAACTGTTATGTGTGAAGGCTGTTGACCTAGGAGATGTGTCTCTTGTGTCTGGGTATATTTGAATGCTTGGTGTGGTTAAACTGACTTACATGAGAAACAATAATGCTTTGGTTTGAAGCGGGTGGCACAGTGGCAGACTAGACGCTGTTGTCTAAATGCTTCACTAGGCTAGGTTTGGGCCCTGGCCCAATGCTATTTGTGTAGAGTTGAAATGTTTTTCCATTGTAGGTGTTTTTCTTGTGCACTGTTCATCCCACATCACAAGGACACACAATATGCATTACATGAATGACTTTTAACTACCCCAATGTGAGTAAACATTGATGTGAATGTAATGGTTTCTTAGTTGCATGTGATAGATATCAGGAAAGACTCTAGTCCTGCAACCCAAAATGACATTATTGTAAGAGGATGGATGGTGCTTTAAAACAAACATGATAATAACAGGCATTTAGCAAAGAAAAAATAACATTTAAAATCATTAAAGGAATACTCCACCCAAAAATTATTTTTTTATATGTACTTCCCCCATGTAGTTTAGTGGTGGCTGAAAAATATTTCATCTCATATTTTTCTGGGGACCTTACATATTGAAGATTCAAACTCAACCAAACATTGCAGTGAGCGGTTCTGGACAAACAATGTGAAAATGTCCATTGAAAAAAGAAGCAAAATTTTCACATAACTTGTTTCGCATAATCCACATGTCCATTATTCATTTGTGTGGTCAAAACATGGTCATTGTTTGCCGTTATCCAAAACTGGTCCTTGTAGTCTTCAATATGTTATTTCTCCACAAAAACATGAGATATAAAACTTTCTCAGCCACCACTATAAACCACATGGTGTAAGTGTCATATATAAAAATATAATTATTCAGTGCAGTAGTCCTTTAAGCAAATATCTCTTTTATTGACATTTTAGTATATGTCATGCAATTATTTAAATCTTTAATTATACCAATGAAATGTTTTGTTATTTTATTTTTAAAGTGGCTTCCCTGCCAGGGTTGGTTTCTTTCTTGCACCTGATGCTGACAGGTAATGGTCTCAGCTCCCTAGCAAGCCTGGTGTGGTGCAGGAAATTAATCAATGGGCTATAGACTTTTACAGTGATCTTCAACATTTACAGAAAACAAAATAATATACCAAAAATGACCTCAGGACCTGCTTATTGCTGTCCATGTTTAACACACTTCAGCTCCTTCAGCAGTTGAGCTTTTTAATGGTTGAGTAACTGGATCAAGGATCAAGTAGAGATGAGATTTAGAACCATTTTTTATGTGAGTTTTTTTTTGTCTTTTATTATGCCATTGTAGTTTAAGTTAACTGTGACCTTAACCTAATGCATGCCTGGGTTTACTAAAAAAGAAAAAACATACTGTATTTGACTATTTAATGAAAATTACACATTTTGGCAATTTATGATTTACTATTAACTTTAGAATTACCAGAGCCAACGAAAAAACTCGTAAATCGGGCCCACCTTAAATCCCTTCCCACCTCTCCGTCAGCGTCTTTTGTCTTCTAAATGTGTCAATAAGCCCAAGCAGCAAGCAGCCTGCTATACCATCCCCCCACCGCCTCAGAATGGGCAAGAAGTTTTCCCAGTTCCTGTCTTGATTGATTATCTGGGAGTGAGCTACCCAGAATTGTAAGGGGAAATAATTTGATGTGTGTTTTGTGTCTACAACAATCTGTGTAAACAAATCGGTAAAACAGAAACGTTTTTCATGTTTTAGTAATAAATAACATAATGTAGACATGAACGGTATAATGTGTGAAGGCTGATGGCCAAATATCAAATAAACACTTTCACAAAAGGTGCAGGTACAATATGACAGCTTCTGTGGTGCTATGGTTAGAACTGCTGACTTATAATCCGGAGGTTGTGAGTTCGAAACCAGCTCCCCGGCAAATTTACCATTTTGAGTAGTGAGCTGCTCTTATTGTTAATATTATAAAATTAAAACATACATTTGATTTGTGTCTATAACAGTCGCTATAAATTTATAGTACAGTGGAACCTCGGTTCACGAATGTCTCGGAACACATACAAATCGGTTTACGACCAAAAAGTTCGCCAAACTTTTGCATCTGTTCACGACCACACACTCAGTATACGAACAAGCCAGTTTCCCTTTCGGTTTGTATGTGTTCAGTCTCTCCCTGTACATTTCCTGTGCAGCAAGCAAGAGAGAGGGAGCGCGACACACACACGAGAGAGAGACACACACGCATACACAGGCACGAGAGAGAGACACACACACAGGCAGCACGAGAGAGAGAGAGACACACACACACAGGCAGTGCGAGAGAGAGAGAGACACACACACACACACACAGGCAGCGATAGAGAGAGACACACACAGGCAGCGAGAGAGAGAGACACACACACAGGCAGCACGAGAGAGAGACACACACACACACAGGCAGTGCGAGAGAGAGACACACACACACAGGCAGCGCGAGAGAGAGACACACACACACAGGCAGCGCGACAGAGAGGTAGGAAGGCAATTAAAGAATGCACTGCGCTTGTTTTGTTTTCACTTCTGTTTACAGCGATCAGTTCGTTTTCTCTGTTGTTCAAGGTTTTCTCAGTGTTATTCAATGTTTTTACATTTAGTTTACTATTACGCTGTGCATTCTATGGTTTAATTAACTATATTTGTGCTTAAAAACTTAAAAAATATATATATTTACATACACTTCATATGGTCTGGAACGGATTAATTGTATTTACATACAATCCTATGGGGGAAATTACTTTGGTTCACGACCAAATCGGGTTACGACCAGAGTTTTGGAATGAATTATGATCGTGAACCAAGGTTCCACTGTACTTGTAAAGTGTTTTTTTTTTTTCCACTTTTATTCTCTCAGTCACGATACAAATAAGATTGCATTAGTGCGACGATGTTTTCTGATTGGTACTATTCAGGTCATAAAATTATTTCTTCAAAATGTCACATATATTTGTCTCTTTCTTTTTTTTCCGGTGCTGCATTGACATCGTGCACCAGAAGGCGTGATCTTATTCAGTGCGGCAGGAGCACGCAGGTGGTCGGTTGCTTGTGTTACAACACGTTTGACTTGGTGGCATTCAACGCACATGTACTGCACAAGGCACGCACGGGGGTCACTGAGAAAAGAAGAGTGTTCATGGCTCAGCTTGCAGAGGAGCTTTGTCGTCAGTTCTTACAAGAAAGGTGATGGATAAAGCATAAGAGGATGCTACATTGAAAAGCTTCTGTTCCAAGAAACCCGCTTCCCCAGCCCCTTCAGTGTAATAGTAACCATAGCACAGAGAGAAGTGTGTACATTGCAACAGGTACACATGTCGTAAATGTAGAAAGGACGGTCCTTGGGTGTGTGGGAACTGTTAACATTTGAATCTGATGATTGCATATAGTGCGGAACTGACCTCTTTGTACTATTCTTTCCTCTGCATGGCCTGGAGTACAAAAGAAACACTTCCATGCACCCAAAAGTGGACACTGGCAAGATCGAGAAAAAAAAAACGTGGTCACAGATTACAAGCACAAGAAGGCATGCGAATGAATATGAATAATATGAATAATGTTGCACCAGTGCCACAATGTTTTCCGAAATGTACTGTATAGGTCATAAAATGAGTTATTCCAAATATCATATTCAGTTAGGTCCATAAATATTTGGACAGAGACAACTTTTTTCTAATTTTGGTTCTGTACATTACCACAATAAATTTTAAATGAAACAACTCAGATGCAGTTGAAGTGCAGACTTTCAGCTTTAATTCAGTGGGGTGAACAAAACGATTGCATAAAAATGTGAAGCAACTAAAGCATTTTTTTAACACAATCCCTTCATTTCAGGGGCTCAAAAGTAATTGGACAAATTAAATAACTGGAAATAAAATGTTCATTTCTAATACTTGGTTGAAAACCCTTTTCTGGCAATGATAGCCTGAAGTCTTGAACTCATGGACATCACCAGATGCTGGGTTTCCTCCTTTTTAATGCTCTGCCAGGCCTTTACTGCAGCGTCTTTCAGTTGCTGTTTGTTTGTGAGCCTTTCTGTCTGAAGTTTAGTCTTCAACAAGTGAAATGCATGCTCAATTGGGTTAAGATCAAGTGACTGACTTGGCCATTCAAGAATTTTCCACTGCTTTGCTTTAATAAACTCCTGGGTTGCTTTGGCTGTATGTTTTGGGTCATTGTCTATCTGTATCATGAAATGCCGCCCAATCAATTTGACTGCATTTAGCTGGATTTGAGCAGACAGTATGTCTCTGAACACCTCAGAATTCATTTGGCTACTTCTGTCCTGTGTCACATCATCAATAAACACTAGTGTTCCAGTGCCGCTGGCAGCCATGCACGCCCAAGCCATCACATTACCTCCACCGTGTTTTACAGATGATGTGGTATGCTTTGGATAATGAGCTGTTCCACGCCTTCTCCATACTTTTTTCTTGCCATCATTCTGGTAGAGGTTGATCTTGGTTTCATCTGTCCAAAGAATGTTTTTCCAGAACTGTGCTGGCTTTTTTAGATGTTCTTTAGCAAAGTCCAATCTAGCCTTTCTATTCTTGAGGCTTATGAGTGGCTTGCACCTTGCAGTGCACCCTCTGTATTTACTTTCATGCAGTCTTCTCTTTATGGTAGACTTGGATATTGATACGCCTACCCCCTGGAGAGTGTTGTTCACTTGGTTGGCTGTTGTGAAGGGGTTTCTCTTCACCATGGAAATAATTCTGCGATCATCCACCACTGTTGTCTTCCGTGGACGTCCAGGTCTTTTTGCGTTGCTGAGTTCACCAGTGCTTGCTTTCTTTCTCAGGATTTACCAAACTGTAGATTTTGCCACTCGTAATATTATAGCAATTTCCCGGATGGGTTTTTTCTGTTTTCGCAGCTTAAGGATGGCTTCTTTCACCTGCATGGAGAGCTCCTTTGACCGCATGTTGTCTGTTCACAGCAAAATCTTCCACATGCAAGCACCACACTTCAAATCAATTCCAGGCCTTTTATCTGCTTAATTGATAATGACATAACGACGGACTTGCCCACACCTGCCCATGAAATAGCGTTTAAGTCAATTGTCCAATTACTTTTGAGCCCCTGAAATGAAGGGATTGTGTTAAAAAATGCTTTAGTTGCCTCAAATTTTAATGCAATCGTTTTGTTCAGCCCACTGAATTAAAGCTGAAAGTCTGCACTTCAGCTGCATCTGAGTTGTTTCATTTAAAATTCATTGTGGTAATGTACAGAACCAAAATTAGAAAAAAGTTGTCTCTGTCCAAATATTTATGGATCTAACTGTATATATATGTCTGTGTTTTTTGTCAGTGTGGCTTTGACATCATGGGCCATGAGGTGCATACTAATTCAGTGTGAGCAGGAACACTCAATAAAACTGAATAAAAAAAATATTGAAGTGACGGTGAGATATGAAGAAGGCAGATTCACCAGCATTTGTGTGTCAGCTTTTATCCCTCCAGATCAGAGAATTTCCAGTTCCAAAAACACCACTCACATCTACAGTTATTCCCAGTTTCAGATAAAAAGTCAGATCTGGGGCAGGGGGTGGATGTTGTATCGTGATCGTGAACGCTAACTTTTACAAGTACAGTGGAACCTCGTGTCACAACCGTAATTTGTTCCAAAACTCTGGGCGTAACCCGATTTGGTCGTGACCCAAAGTAATTTCCCCCATAGGATTGTATGTAAATATAATTAATCCGTTCCAGACCGTACGAACTATGTAAATATATTTTTTTAAAGATTTTTAAGCACAAATATAGTTAATTATACATAGAATGCACAGCGTAATAGTAAACTAAATGTAAAAACATTGAATAACACTGAGAAAACCTTGAACAACAGAGAAAACTAACATTTTTGCGCTATAGCGCTACGAACCGGTTGCTAAAAACACTTTTTTAATGAGTTTTAAACACGGGGAAAAAAATGAACATTTGAAAAATCCGTAATTTAATAAACAACCAAGAAACGTAACATTGCAACAATGCATACTACGAACCGATCTCTGTAAACAGAAGTGAAGTGGAGGTAAAAATCCAATAGGAAAAAGTCTTCATTAAATACAACAAGGTTAAAACAATGCTTGAATCAGTCTCTTTAAAAACAAGCCCGGTGCATTCTTTAACTGCCTTCTCGGCCTTATGCGGCCACCAGCCCTCTCTCTCACTCGCTCTCTCTCTCTCGCACGCATGTGTGTGTGTCTCTCTTGCGCGCATGTGTGTGTCTCTCTCTCTCGTGTGTGTGTGTGTGTGTCTTTCTCTCGCATGTGTGTGTCTGTCTCTCTCGCGCTCCCTCTCTCTCTCACTCACTGCACAGGGAATGCACAGGGAGATACTGAACACGTGTGGAAATCATCGGCACGCACAAACCGAAAGGGAACTGGCTTGTTCGTATACCAAGTGTGTGGTCGTGAACAGATGCAAAAGTTTGGCGAACTTTTTGGTCGTAACCTGATTTGTACATGTTCAGAGACGTTCGTGAACCGAGGTTCCACTGTACTATAAATTTACACCGGCTGTTACAGACACAAATCAAATGTATGTTTTTTTTGTATGATATTAACAATAAGAGCAGCTCACTACTCAAAACGGTAAATTTGGTGGGGAGCCGGTTTCAAACTTATGACCTCTGGATTATAAGTCAGCAGATCTTACCGCTGCACCACGGAAGCAGTCATATTGTGCTTGCACCTTTTGTGAAAGTGTTTATTTAATATTTGGCCATCAGCCTTCACACATTATACAGTTCATGTCTATATTTTGTTGTTTATTACTAAAACATGAAAAACGTTTCTGTTTTACCGATTTGTTTACACAGATTGTTGTAGACACAAAACACACATCAGATTATTTCCCCTTACAATTCTGGGTAGCTCACTCCCAGATAATCAATCAAGGCAGGAACTGGGAAAACTTCTTGCCCATTCTGAGGCGGTGGGGGGATGGTATAGCAGGCTGCTTGCTGCTTGGGCTTATTGACACATTTAGAAGACAAAAGACGCTGACGGAGAGGTGCGAAGGGATTTAAAGGTGGGACAGATTTACGAGTTTTTTCATTGGCTCTGGTAATTCTAGTGGGATAAGAATATGGAAAAAATGGAAATTTACACAGTGTACATTTAGGATGTGATTAGCTTACAGAAGCTTCATGAATTTAAAGACATTTTGCATGAATAGGCACTGACTCTGAGAGACCCTAAACTCCTGTCAAGCAAGGTTAGTAAATAAATGGATGAACAGATGGAAAACTGCAGTTTATAGGTGTATACAGTATATAGAGAGAGTAGCAGGAAGCCTAGGAGGGAGGAGAGGAGCAAAGAACAGAAGACCAGAGGTGTGAAAAGTGCTAGTTTGAAATGATGTAAAGGAAGAGCTTTTAGACGTGCTGATCATGGAGTGCTGAGGGAATGTGAGAACTGAGAATTTTGAGTGTGTATTTTCCATGTAACACAAAATCTTCACCAATTCGCACAGCTAGAGACCTCTTTATCTATCTTAAGCATGTTCAAATCTTTCTCTTTCACTCTTCCTCAGACTCTTTTGACCCAACCAACCAATCCCTTAGAATATAAAGTATTTTCATTAACTGAGTATATTGTCTTAAAACCTTCAGTAATATTCTCCCCACATACTCATTAATATGTGCAGTTTTCTTACTGATGGTTCTGTGTACAATATCAAGCCACCATTTGCACATTTGTACATTAAAGAAGCCGGTGCATCTCAAGCAAAAAGAAGTCCATATGCACTAGAAAAACAAACACCTCTTATTTAGTGCCATTCTGTGATGACTTACAAGTACAGAACAAAGCCCCAGTTGTTGACATACCTGAATATTTGAACTGCTGGAAAATGGACAGGTTGGGGGCTTGCTTAGTGAAAGGGATTGACTCAGAAATCTTGTTTACAATCCAGCACCTTAGCCACTAGGTCACACTTAACCATGTGTATCACATGTTTGTTTGCCGTATTTCTTTCATCAGATATGATGCAATTTATGGTAGCTGAAACCAGTTAAATATATTAAGACTGCTTCAGGGGGGGAGCATGTCAGATTTGTTAAGATCACAGGACGTACTAAACCATAATTACACTGATCTGTATACTTGGGTAAGAGTTCAAAGTCATCTTTAAAAGGAAAGCAGAAGACACAAAACTCATTCTCAGGCTCAGCTTACACACTGCCCAGGTGCTTAATGACGGTCTATTTTTTTTTTCAGTCCCACTTTTCATCCTTTCCCCTGGCTTTGTTTCCTGAACTTTCTCTCTTCTCTGTGTTTTCTCTTTCCTGAATATAATGACGGAATGATCAGCAGTCTAAATGTTACCTGCAGGCTGTGTTGACAACTGAGTTCTTTTATTCCTTGGTAGAAACGAATTGCAAAATAGACTGTATATTGAATGATGTTTCTTATATTTTTATATTTTAGCATTACGATTTCTGTGCATCGTGAGCTTCTTTTTTCAAAGTGTTTGTATTTATTATTTGGTTTACTTAATCAGAATTAGTTCAATTCATGCTGTAGCCACACAGCTCCAGAGTCCAGTGCTGGTATGCTATCATGATTGCCGTTTGTGAGGGGTTTACACAATCCTCCCATGTCTAAAATGAATTAGAGCTGCAACCTCACAGTTCCAAAATCCAGTTCTTCTTGACTGCCATCAATAGGTTTGTATATTCTCACTTTGTCCGTGCAGGCTGATCAATCCTGATGCAGGTTGATCTATCAACCTGATCCGAATATATTTATCAACCTCATCAGGATAGAAAGTTGCAGTTTGATCTGTTCCAGTCATCAATAAGGAGTTTGCTGTGTCTGTTCAGGTTGATCTCCGTGTACCCCAATTTACTGTTCAGTGATGTATGTTGGCAGATAAACTGATGACTCGAAGTTGGGTCTGAACAAATGTGAGTGTATTGGCCTGCAAAACCCAAAAGTGCATTAAGCATTATTTTGAACTGGCTGTTAAGGTTAATTCAGCATCAGGTTCATACAAATCTGAAGTGAAACTGTGCTCCCATGTCAGAGCTTTGCAGTGAAGCTCATGTAAATTGAACTTTTTCAATACATAGATTTGGCTCATAATAAGACACATGAGCAGCCCATCCTCTTTTTTCAGCTTTGAAATTTTATTTTAGCTGCAGTAATAGATAAAAATCACTATTGGATTTATTTTATAACTTTATTTAAAGAAATTGTTTGGAAAAACAAGTGGTGTCACATCCAGCAGGGAAAATTCTTTCACTTTGCCTGTTAGATAGGATCAGCCTCTTTTATACTGAAAATGGAGCTGTAGTGCAGGGAGATCCAAATATTGTGCAAAAGGAATTACCCAATTTACTCTGTGCAATGGAAAAACACATTTATGTTCAGCCTTGTGTGTAGAGGACAAAAGACATATAAGGCAAGAAGGAATGTACTGTAGTAAACGGTTCCATGACAACTCCCCACCTTAGTCAATTCCCCACATTCCCAACTCCCCACAATTACAATTCCCCACATCACAATTCCCCACATTGCAATTCCCCAAATTCACAATTCCCCACGTCCACAACTCCCCACATTGGGATAATATTTATTATAACCATAGACTAATGTACTATATAAGACAGTCCATATAATGATACAAAAGCGTGCCCTCCGTTTCCCCACATCGAGCATTATTTTATTTAAAAACGCTACTTGTTAATAAATATGTAAAAATACATTATCCAAGCATGCATTTTTATATACAATTTGCCTTTTAAAAATTTGAAACAGGTAAGTTGAATTCTATTATTTTTTGAATCTTTCTTAAAACATGCTAAAACGTAACATTTTTGATTTTTATCTTTTTTAAATTACCAAAATTAAAGTTCTCAAAAATAATAGACTCTACTTATGGTGTAAAAATAAAAACACGAAATAAATCAAATAAAATTCTTCTCGCGCCTTACAACGTATCTACGTGCTCCGCGTCGCGCGCACCAAGTTTGCACGTTTGATAGTCTGTAGCGAACTTACCCTAGTCGGGAGTCCGAAAGTGGTGTCGCCATCTACATTCGGGGCTACGATAGGTACCACGCATTGGTATACCCCCTGTGTTTCTGCTATTTTGCCACAGTCTGAGTTGACTGTTGACGAGGTAAGACCGCTATCAGTTTATTTTGTAATCAGTAATGCATTTCAATAAATTGTCATGAAATAAAACTTTTGGAGATTAATTACTACTATTTGCATTTTAGAATTCCTTCATTATATTATTAATTCAGTGCACTCCATATTATCCCAATGTGGGGAGTTGTGGAAGTGGGGAATTGCAATGTGGGGAATTGCAATGTGGGGAATTGTGATGTGGGGAATTGTAATTGTGGGGAGTTGGGAATGTGGGGAATTGACTGATGTGGGGAATTGTCTGGCCACCGTAGTAAACATGAGAAAGCCTGTGCATATTTATATTAATAAAAAAGGCCTGAAACAGCCAAATTTTCTAGATTAACTCAATGATGCTTGCCAAAGCAAGTACAGTGGCTTCCAATGTTTTCTTCATGATATCCAATTTTTTTGTTACCTCCTGAGCTGAATCCTGTGTCATTTGAAATTCCTTCTTGTCTGTACCAGATTGTTTGTAAAAAAAAATATATAAATCAACTTTAAGGTGATCATGAGAAGTACTAAAACAGTTATCATGAGAAGTACTAAAACTCTTAAAATATATAATTTTTGCATCCGAAGCAAACATGAAAAACACAAAACTAAGATCATTAAAAGCAACATATTTGCTGAGTTGGCTTGGGCATGCTTGGGGACATCTTAGCAGACCCAATATAAAAGGAATACTCACAGTTATAAGAGAAAAAGTCATTTAAACTGTTTGAACAACGGCCATGCACCAGACTGGTCTTATTCCCCCAGTCTTAAGATGGCACCGTAAAGTACCAGTTTGTTCAGTTTGATCAAGGATATGCACTCAAGGGACAATGTTTTGACACCATTCCCTTTTAATAAAAGTCTAGAAAATGAGATCCACTAGGTAATCTAAAGTTCCGACTTAAATTCCACATCTGACTCACTATGTAATCATTTGCAAGTCACTTAATGTGTTTGTATACAATAAATAAAAATTATGTGCAAGTTTTGATTTTGTAAGTCACTGTAAATAAGGGAATCTGTTTATTATGTAATAAATTATAATAATGTGGAAAACAATAGCACGGTTCTTAGATTTTCTACCTTCCATTTCCAAGAAAATGTGATTTACTGCCCAGTCACCACCTGTATACAGTGTGCATGCTGTCCTTGTGTACATGTGGATTTTCCCTACGTACAGTGGAACCTCGGTTCACGACCATAATTCGTTCCAAAACTCTGGTCGTAAACCGATTTAATCCTGAACCGAAGCAATTTACCCCATAGGATTGTATGTAAATACAATTAATCTGTTCCAGACCATACGAACTGTATGTAAATATATATTTTTTTAAAGATTTTTAAGCACAAATATAGTTAATTATACCATAGAATGCACAGCGTAATAGTAAACTAAATGTAAAAACATTGAATAACACTGAGAAAACCTTGAACAACAGAGAAAACTAACATTTTTGCGCTATAGCGCTACGAACCGGTTGCTAAAAACACTTTTTTAATGAGTTTTAAACACGGGGAAAAAAATGAACATTTGAAAAATCCGTAATTTAATAAACAACCAAGAAACGTAACATTGCAACAATGCATACTATGAACCGATCGCTGTAAACAGAAGTGAAGTGGAGGTAAAAATCCAATAGGAAAAAGTCTTCATTAAATACAACAAGGTTAATTTTTTATACACAAATATAGTTAATTAAACCATAGAATGCACAGCGTAATAGTAAACTAAATGTAAAAACATTGAATAACATTGAGAAAACCTTGAACAACAGAGAAAACTAACATTGCAAGAGTTCGCGCTATACTGTAGCCTTATGACCCGATTGCTGTAAACACATTTTTTTTCTTTTTTTTTTAATGAATTTTAAGCACAGGGAAAAAAGGAACATTTGAACAAATCCAAACTTTATTTAAAAACCAACCATAAACCACCAAGAAAGTAACATTGCAGGAGTTCACGTAATAGCCTTACAACCCGATCGCTGTAAACACTCTTTTAAAATGAGTTTTAAGCACAGGGGAAAAAAAGGAACATTTGAACAAATCCGAACTTTATTTAAAAGCCAACCATAAGCAACCAAGAAAGTAACATTGCAGGAGTTCACGCTAATAATAGCCTTACAACCCGATCGCTGTAAACACTCTTTTTAAATGAGTTTTAAGCACAGGGAAAAAAAGGAACATTTGAACAAATCCAAACTTTATTTAAAAACCAACCATAAACCACCAAGAAAGTAACATTTCAGGAGTTTACGCTAATAGCCTTACAACCTGATCGCTGTAAACACTCACTTTAAATGAGTTTTAAGCACAGGGGAAAAAAAGGAACATTTGAACAAATCCGAACTTTATTTAAAAGCCAACCATAAGCAACCAAGAAAGTAACATTGCAGGAGTTCACGCTAATAGCCTTACAACCTGATCGCTGTGTAAACTTTTTTTAATGAGTTTTAAGCACAGGGAAAAAAATGAACATTTGAAAAATCAGAAATTTAATAGACAACCAAGAAAACTAACATTGCAACAATTCACGCTACGAACTGAAAAATGAACATTTGAAAAATCCGTAATACAAAAACTAACCATAAACCACCAAGAAAACTAACCTTGCATGAGTTATGCATGAGGCTATGAACGACTGATATCCTATCTATGGCTAATACAGTTTGGGGTCCTCACTTTGTGCTCCCTGTAAGTACCCTGGCTTGTCAGGAGAAAAATGTAATTCAGCCAGCAGCAGGCCAAATTCTGAAAACTCATTGAATCGTGGACCCTCGTCAAGGTGCTCCAAAAAGAAGCCAACTCAAGACTTTGAAGCCGTGTGTCAGGCGCTACGGATTCTCCAACAGAATGTTGAGGGTCTATCAGCTGCCAAACAGAGGCTCATCAGTGTCCTAACAGACAAATATGAAATTGATGTCATCTGCCTGCAGGATACACACATTGCAGCAAATGAGGCAAGAAATTTCGCTATAGCTGGTTTTGATGTCAGTGACAGTCGTCATGCTAAACACAGCTGAGCCACATTACAGTGGCAACAAAGATACAATCTACCAAACATTGTGGCAAAGATACAATCTACCAAACATTGTATCTGGGTATCAGGAGGTGAATGCAAATGGTGAGCTACTTATGGGCAGGACCTGCAATAATGACCTTCAACCTGTATAAACTATGAGGTATATTCAGGTCTGCATGATGGCAACAAAAGTGCAGCCCTGATCTGTGCTGGGTGTCCACAATCCAAAGTCACCCACAGCCAGTTTCATGTGTTGTGCTAAATGATTTCCTAAAAAGCCAACACCGCCCCATTGTCATCCACTTAGGCCTCCAGTTTCCAGTTATTCAATCTATTCGGAAACCAAGGTGCAACTTAGGCAAACTGGGAGCAGTATACAGCGACACTGGAACGCAGTCTGGCCACTATCCCATCAAGAGACATCCCAGTAGAAGACGCATGTAGCCATTACTGTAGAGCAGTGTTCAGGCCAGCTGTTGTATCAGTCCCACATGGATACTGCCATGTTTACATGCCATGCCTAACAGAGGAGGCAGAGAAATTACTAAAATAGTATGAGGCAACAGGGAATCCCGATATTGCAGAGCAAGTCATCAAGTCACTGGATGTAGCATGGTGGGTCAAATGAGAGGAGATGACCCAGTCAATGAACTTAAGAGCTTCCAGCAGAAAGGCATGATCACTTATTCTGTGACTTGGCACCACTTAGAAACCTCCAGTCCCGCATAATTTCCATGTTGCCCAAACCAAGTGGCTGGCCACCTGCTGAAGGTTGCAAGAGCCCCACTTAATAAGCTAATCAAAAGAGTGACTCATGACAAGTGGCGGTGCTTCCTTAAGAGATCAAATCAGTACAGAATTGCTGAGGCATTCACAGCACATGAACTGAAAACATTCCTGCGTGTAATGAAGGTGCGAAAGGCAGAAGGGTACAATAACATTAACCCAGAGTTTCTTAAGCACCTAGGTCCAAATGGAACAAGATGGCTGGCAGGATTATGTCCCAAGATCCTGTCAAAGGGCCCATTTCGATGCCTCTGGTAACAGGCCAAAATTATAGCATGCCCAAACCAGGAATGGACCCTCTCTTGCTGGCCAGTTATCATCCAATATCTTTACTTAGAGACTGCTTCAGGACAATGGAGTGGCTGGTTCTCCAATGGTACAATCGATCCTTTCACTGGACAAGGCTGGGTTTCGGCAAGGCAATAGCACATGTGACCAGGTAGTGGCACTAACCACCTTAATTGAAAATGGCTTCCAACGCAAGCTTAAAAACAGGAGCCATTTTCCTTGATTTGATGGCTGCTTACAATAATGTTTGGCATATTGGGTTGTTGGTGAAGATTAGCCAAGTTCTACCTCAGTGACTAACCCATGCAGTGGAAGGTCAGGTGCCTTCAGGGTCTAGGGTCTCGGGGCTGCGGAAAGAGAAGTAGAAGATAGTATTAGCTAGAGCATCCCCTTCTGGTTCGGCAGGTAATTACACAGCTTAACAGAACCCGTGAGGGATCCTCAAATGCACATACTTGACACAGCATAAAGAATTAACGGGTACAGAAAACCTGATGCTGGAAGGGGACACCAAATACTGTGATAGCCATAGGACTTTAAACTTCAGAACTGATTCTGCTGTGGCCCCATAAGTGAATTTCAGGGTGTGGTATCAACACATTACTTACTTGTGGGAGTTGACACCACAGTCAGGAAGTTTATAGGTCTAAAGGCTCTCTGACATAGAGGTTTTGTGGCAGTGATTGAAGAGAATGACTATTAGAAGAGGGAAGTGTTTGTGTTGACATTGATTTTGTGGTGGGCCCACCCATTTAGATAACTGCAAAGCCATGTTAAGCTATGCTCATTGTGGCATTTAGGATTTATTTTGTTGTTAATGTATGTCATGCCTTCCCTTGTGTATGAATGTCATCACTGAAGGCATTTTCAAGTAGCACCAGTAGGTGTATTGTAGAACTACTACAACTGGTTTAGTCAGCTACCTACAGGATAGACTAGATGATGTCCATGAACAGAATGGTGATAGCTGGTGAGACAGCAGACAGAATGGAAAGACAGTAACCAGGGTGGCAGCTCCTGCAATGCAGTACCCAAGTAAACTATGAATGCCCGAGTTGAGCATTCCAGTTGTACTGACCTACTGGCAATGAACAGAGCAAATGGACAATTGCCTATGATCACAGTCCATACTGTATTTGCGGCAAGGTATGCAGAAACCTGAGAGATCTGAAGATCCACCTGAAAAAGATGGCATGCTTAAGGAGGAAATGAGTAAAGCAATGCACAGCAGTGGTAGCCATTACCACAGGTTCTGTGGTGTTGGTTGCAGAATGTGTTCAGAAGCAGGATGAGCTACGGCCTTTGGTAGGACACATTTAGGTCCATGGTTATGTGTGATTTTTAAATAAATGTAAGAGTGTTCAGGTTTGGGGGTGCTGGTGTATGTGTTAGTGTGGTGGAGCAGATCTGGAGGTTAACTGGGGTATTAGCTGATTGCACATTCCTGTGCAGATGTGCAGTTTGGTTGATTGCAATATTAGTGCTCCTATGTCACTCGGAGGTGTATAAAACAGGAGCCTGAGAGAGAACAGAAGGACAACAAAGAAAGAGAAAGGAAAAGAAGATGGGAGGTTAAAAGGAAGAAAACGAAAGTAAAAGTAAAGGCAAAATCTTAACATAGCCAGTGCTAAAGTAGAGTGAAAACAGGTAGTCTTGAAAGTGAGTCCTGAGAAGAGCATGTGACTGGCATTTGAGTAACAGGGTAAATATAATGTACAGTATATAAGCATTGCCCAAGGCTCCTAGTGCAACTTTGGAAGATCTTGAAGGTGATCTGGTGGAGAGGAAAGGTCACAACTCAGTGGAGGCACATGGAGGGTGTCTGGTCCAGAAAGATGACAAAACAAGCATCATTGAGAAGTTTCGTACCATCTCATTGTTCAGCATTAAAGAGAAGACCTTCTTCAAAATCGTAGAACAACATCTAACTGATTTCCTCTTAAAGAATGAATATATAGATAAGTCAGTGTAGAAGTTGGAAATCCCAGGAGTACCTGAATGCCTAGAGACACAGGAGTGGTGAATCAGCTGATCTAGGAGGCATGGGAAAGCAGAGGAGACCTGGCAGCACTCTGGCTACATCTAACCAATGCATATGGATCCATCCCACAAAAGCTCTTTGAAACATCACTGACATAATACCATATTCCAGAGATGATCCTTAAGCTTGTTATAGACTATTTTAGAAAATTCCAGTTTAGGGTCTCCTCAAGCTCATTAACATCGGCCTGGCATTGCCTGGAGAAGGGCATTATCACTGGCTGCACAATCTCAGCATCACTCTTCTCATTGGCCATGTTCATAATTATTACATCAGTGGAGGTGAAATGTAGAGGCCTTGTGTCTATATCTGGTACTCGGCAGATTTAAGCATCTGTTCCCGAGGATGAGTATTAAAGCAGACAAGTCAAGGTCTCTGGTCCTAAAAAACAAGAGTGGCCAACCTGTTCCATTTTACCTAGGCAGTGACTTTGTTTCCAAAGGTGACAGAAGAAACAATCAGGAGACTAGGGCAAGATTTGTGACATTTTCCTAAAGAACAAAGCTGCATTCCAACAAACCAAGAGTTACTTGACCACCTGATTTACTGCAATTGACAGATAGGGGCCATCAGGAAAATTCAAAGCCTAGAAGTACCAACATGGAGTCCTGCAAAAGATGCTCTGACCCTTCCTATCTACTTCCTATCTACTAAGTGCCTTTTACTTGGAAACACTTGAGAAGACCATCAGTCTATTCCTCTGGAGGTGGTTTCAGCTCCCTTGGACCTTAAGCGGTTTTGTCTCAAATGGACATTCTTCCAAGCTGTAACTTCCCATTAGTTGCCTGTCTGGTTAATTCAAAGATACTCGAACTAGGGAGATTATGATGTACCAAGACTCCTCTGAAGTTAAAGTTGCTACAGAGGGAATTCTTGAGAGTGATAGACAAGAAATGCTGTCAACAGGGTGGAGGCATGGCTGCGGCACAACATATTGGTGGGAATTGTGGTGGAGACATGGACAAAACTGGTTCAGTATGAGATATGAGCAGAGGTAGAGGATGAACACTGCAGCAAGATGGTTGCCATGTACTAACAAGTTGTCTGGATCAGATGGAAGCATGTGGAACCCTGCACATTCACCTGGACAGAGTTCTGGAGAGTTGCACCATCTCAGATCAAGTTTTTCTTCGAATCAGTTTATGACATTCAGCCACCCTAGACCAACCTACATAGCTGGGATTTGGCAGACACTCCAGCATGCAAACTGTGTCAGAAGAGGGGTACTTTGGAGCACTTTCTTAAATACCCAAAACCGTTAGGGGAAGGGAGAATACCACAGGCACAATGACCAAGTTCTAAGGTCTGTGAAGGACACAATCAGAACAACGATTCAGGATAGTAAGAATCATCATGCTCTAAGCAGTCAATCACCTTCATCAAAGTTGGGGATGAAGGTGCAACAAGTCAAGCTTAAGTACTCAGAAAACATTAAACCCACTTTGGTCCACCCAGACAAAATGTTGACATTAGAGTCCTCAAAGGAAGTTCCTGTTAGAACTTACTGTCGTCTGTGAAGATCAAATGGAGGAATCCAATAAGTGCAAAGGGGCAAAATGTTCAGAACTTGTTACAGAGTGCAGGAACAATTCTTAAACTACTTAAGTAAGAGGACTGTTTTGCAGAAGAGCCTCCAAGACCAGAGGCTGCAGAAAAGACCTTGGCTGTGGATCTGTGGTGTAGTGCACCACTAGGATACAAGTTAGGGGTTGGTGACCCACAGCAGGATCACTTGGTAAGGGTGTCTGAATATTAAAGGTCTGAAATACCCTATGACTTTGGGTTCATCACCAAAGATGTGTCCAAGCAGCACTTGTAGGTGTAGTTTAAAACAAATACATATATTTATTTCTATACAGTATATATATATATATATCTATATATATATATATATATATATATATACTGTATATATGCAGTGCATCTGGAAAGTATTCACAGCACATTACTTTTTCCAGATTTTGTTATGTTACAGCCTTATTCCAAAATGGATTAAATTCATTTTTTTCCTCAGAACTCTACACACAACACCCCATAATGACAACATGAAAAAAGTTTACTTGAGGTTTTTGCAAATTTATTAAAAATAAAAAAATTGAGAAAGCACATGTACATAAGTATTCACAGCCTTTGCCATGAAACTCAAAATTGAGCTCAGGTGCATCCTGTTTCCCCTGATCATCCTTGAGATGTTTCTGCAGCTTAATTGGAGTCCACCTGTGGTAAATTCAGTTGATTGGACATGATTTGGAAAGACGGAAGCCACTCCTTAGTAAAAGGCACATGACAGCCCACCTGGAGTTTGCCAAAAGGCACCTGAAGGACTCTCAGACCTTGAGAAAGAAAATTCTCTGGTCTGATGAGACAAAGATTGAACTCTTTGGTGTGAAGGCCAGGCGTCACGTTTGGAGGAAACCAGGCACTGCTCATCACCAGGCCAATACCATCAAAACAGTGAAGCATGGTGGTGGCAGCATCACGGGGATGTTTTTCAGCGGCAGGGACTGGGAGACTAGTCAGGATAAAGGGAAAGATAACTGCAGCAATGTACAGAGACATCCTGGATGAAAACCTGCTCCAGAGCGCTCTTGACCTCAGACTGGGGCGACGGTTCATCTTTCAGCAGGACAACGACCCTAAGCACACAGCCAAGATATCAAAGGAGTGGTTTCAGGACAACTCTGTGAATGTCCTTGAGTGGCCCAGCCAGAGCCCAGACTTGAATCCGATTGAACATCTCTGGAGAGATCTTAAAATGGCTGTGCACCGACTCTTCCCATCCTACCTGATGGAGCTTGAGAGGTGCTGCAAAGAGGAATGGGCGAAACTGGCCAAGAATAGGTGTGCCAAGCTTGTGGCATCATATTCAAAAAGATTTGAGGCTGTAATTGCTGCCAAAGGTGCATCAACAAAGTATTAAGTAAAGGCTGTGAATACTTATGTACATGGGATTTCTCAGTTTTTTTATTTTTAATAAATTTGCAAAAACCTCAAGTAAACTTTTTTCACGTTGTCATTATGGGGTGTTGTGTGTAGAATTCTGAAGAAAAAAATGAATTTAATCCATTTTGAAATAAGGTTGTAACATAACAAAATGTGGAAAAAGTGATGCACTGTGAATACTTTCCGGATGCACTGTGTATATATATATAAAATTCACTAAGCAGCTGACCATGGCACGCAAGACAGAGCCCCGCCCGCCAACTCTAGCCCTCCTCCTGCATCCACCCTCGCTCTCGAGGCATGAGCAAGCAGTGCGCATGGTGTACGCACGACAGAGCCCTGCCCGCCAACTCTAACCCTATATATAATTCACTAAGCAGCCGACCATGGCACGCAAGACAGAGACCATGGGATACACATGACAGAGCCATGCCCACCAACTCACAGAGCCCCGCCCACCAACAATTCACTAAGCAGCTGACCATGGCATGCAAGACAGAGACCATGGGATACGCATGACAGAGCCACACCCGCCAACTCGCAGCGAGTGAGGATGTGTTTGGTGAGGTGTTGGGGTCAGGCACATGAGCAAGCAGTGCCTCGAGAGCGAGGGTGGACGTGGGAGGAGGGTTAGAGTTGGCGGGCAGGGCTCTGTCTTGCGTTCACCATGACGAGGGAGGAGGGTTAGAGTTGGTGGGCGGGGCTCTGTCATTCGTATCCCATGGTTGGGCGACTTGGTGGATTATATATAGAAAAGCAGCCGGAACTGAAAAGAATAATGAAAAGTCAAGTGGCTCAGAGGTGCATGTGGACTGTAGCAGAGACGAAAGCAACTGAGGCAGTGTTTGGTGAGGTGTTGCGTGCGGGCACATGAGCAGGCAGTATGCATGCCTCGAGAGCAAGGGTGGACGTGGAAGGGGGGTTAGAGTTGGCGGGCGGGGCTCTGTCGTGCGTATTCTATGACGAGGGAGGAGGGTTAGAGTTGGCGGGCGGGGCTCTGTCGTGCGTATCCCATGGTCTTAGAGTTGACAGATAGAGGCATATCTTTTTGAAAGTTTGGCCCTGTGCCTTATTAATTGTCATTGCAAAGGCTAATCTAACAGGAAATTGTCTGCATGTAAAAGTAAAAGGCAAATTTGAATCTGATGAGGTCAGGGAAATCCGGGGAATAAGGGCAGTTTGTGAGGTAGCAGCTGCGATAGTTATACACTCCAGTACATTGCGGTGAATGCTGGTAACATTCAGGTGGGCAAGCCAACAAAAACACTATGCTCTTAGTATGGTATGAATCAGGTTTTTGTAGACAAAGGTTTTCCCTGTTCCTGCAGGACCATCTAAGAAGAAGCATGTTTGTCGCGGATGGGAATCGCTGTATGCAGCGTGTAAAACAGTTTGCGAGGGTGGACGCGGTCGTGCGTATCCCATGACGCGGGAGGAGGATGTATCCTCAAGCCCACCCCATTTGAACAACTGTGTCTTTCAGGAAGTGTTCACCCATCAATAAATAATTATGCAGCGTATGCTACGCCACGGGTTGGCTAGTATATATATTACATTCCAAAGAAGCACACAGTGGACTACCCATTTTATACTAGTTGTTACAGTACAAAGTACAATTTACTAAAATTCTGCAAAACCTTCCTAAAAACACTTGCAATATTTTATATTGAACACAACATGACATTTATGTTTAAGTGCCTTTGCGATTCCATTAACCTTTGGTGATCTTAGTCAAGAGGGGAGTTGGGTTAGATGGCATTTAGATTTATCGGAGTTCAACAAAAGCTTGCATGAAATGGAAAAAGATCACCATCTGGACATTAACAGTGTCCTCCATCTAGTCCTGTTGTTTACCACCCTTTGGTTAGATGTACCCTGTGTACCAGAGCTACAAAGTACAATTTACTAAAATTCTGCAAAACCTTCCTAAAAACACTTGCAATATTTTATATTGAACACAACATGATATTTATGTTTAAGTGCCTTTGCGATTCCATTAACCTTGGTGGTCTTAGTCAAGAGGGGAGTTGGGTTAGATGGTATTTAGATTTATCGGAGTTCAACAAAAGCTTGCATGAAATGGAAAAAGATCACCATCTGGACATTAACAGTGTCCTCCATCTAGTCCTGTTGTTTACTACCCTTTGGTTAGATGTACCCTGTGTACCAGAGCACAATATGAATTGCATGCTGGTTTGTTTTTTCTCTTATAAATACACAGAGATCAGGTGGAATAATATAATAAGCTCTTTCAGGCTCTTCCCCCGTAAGGGAGGCTTGCCATAATTGCGTAAGAGCAGTGAGTCATCACTTATTTGTATTATAACCCGTACTTGAGAGCTGTTTGTGCCACTGTTACAACAGAGAGGAGGCTACAAATGCAGTTTATGAATTAAGACAACTTTTAATCACGCTGAGATATCCTGATCCTCTTCTCCCTTCCCCCTTCTTTTTTCTAACCGGTAAGTCAGAGGGCAAACAAGATGTTGAAATAGCTTATAGTAAAGAACTTGGATGAGTCATGTTTGGTTCCTGTTTTCATTCATAAAAGGGAGTAACACGTCAAAGAAGGAACAGTCACTTTCTTCTTGGGCTGAGGCACTGGCTGTTACTTGTTCCCAGCTAACAAGGAAATAAGTTTGGTTGCTAAAAAAGAAATGTGGACAGATTTGCCTAGATGAGGAAGGATGTATTATTTTGCATGTTACTTCTCCAGTATGAGGTAAGAAAATAATACTTTGAGCATGATGGAAGGTTTCATGTTTTAATATAAATAAAATGGATGCCAGTCATTTGCTAAATATACTAGTATACTGCAAAATGTATCTTGTACTGAAATCTTTGCCCTGATTCATTTGCATGTCAGTAGTTTAATGCAGGGATTACTTATTTTGGAAGCTCTCCTCTTTCTGAGCTTTTTTTTTTGTAAATTATATAAATGAATTACCTTTTATGTGAAAATTTGGTGTACAAAGCTGAACACCTTTATTTTACTTTAGTATTTGTAGTATTGTGTAGATTGCTTCAACTTTAGATATAGGAGATTGGTGCCTGAAGATGAGACACATTAATGAAGTGGCTAATAGTTAATGTGCGTTTCAGACTGGAACCTGAGGATATTTTGTATTTAACCTGCATATACCATGTGTTTTATATTGTAGACTTTTCCAAGTTAAACATTTCATACTTGTATCTACTGTAGTAATTAACAGGATATTGAGGTGAGACTTGCCGTTGATTTAGTAAAGCAGAGTGATCAACTCATGTGTACACTCTGGTGCTTTACTAAGGGTGGATAGCACTCTGAAGAAATGGTCAAAAGTTGTGTGAAAACTGATTCACTCTAGTGGATACGGGATTAATGGGTTATAAAGGGCGGAAGCATGTCAGCTGCTAGCTGTTTTATTTTATTGTTAAAATTTTAAATTAAAGAGTGATAACAATACAGGTATACAGACAGACAATAACTTTGAATAATTTTAACGTTTACCCCCTCGGGTGGTATCGAAGAGTTGCATAGTGTGGGGGAGGAACGATCTCCTCAGTCTGTCAGTGGAGCAGGAAAGTGAACATATGACAGTATGATGTGATCTTGAATCTAGTGCATAGGGACTAACATAATATGTACACGCTTGAGTTTAAAAAATGATTTAGCAATTGTAATTTGAAGAAGAGTCATCAATTGTTATGGTACAAATCACAGCTAAAATCAGGATTTATCACAGCCATGTAGCAGGACATGTGCAATTTAATTTTGTAAATGTTACACAAAATGTTTTAAAAAGAAAATAAAATGAAATTCTAGTGCAGAGTGGCACTGCTGCCTTACTTACAGTGGTAAAGACCTGGTTTTAAAAATGGGCCGGCAGTGTATACATAAAATTGGCCATTCTCCATGTGAGCTTGTTGCATCTTCTCTACATACTTGGGTTCTATTTGTGTTCCTTAGGTTTAAATGGTTCCTTTCCCCAGCCCTATGTGCCTTGAACCTTGAAGTTTATAAGACCACACATTAAAAAAAAGAAACTTAGAACTTAAAATAGACTTTGAAAAAACTTAGAACTTAAAATAGACTTAGAATTGTGTTGCTTTATGCATTAGAAGAACAGATCAAATGAATGAACAAACTTTATTTGGTCCAAGGAGCAAGACACATTTCACAGAAACTCAAGAAATATAATAACAAGTACCAGTCCCCTTCAAATGCCACAAGAATTAAAAAAAGAAGAAAAATTCTGCCTTGGCTAATGAGCAGCAGTCAATGCGAGGCTTTATAAAGACATATGGCTGTAGGTATGAAGGAGCCCCAGTAGCGTCTCTTGACACAATTCTTGTGAATATTTCTTTGGCTAAAAGTACTCTGTGCTAGTGTGTCAGAGAGGGAGTGTGCAGCATTGATCATGATGGCCATCACTTTTGTCTTCAGTCTGTCATTCACTCCTACCTCCAAGAGGTTGAGATTGTGTCCTAAAACTGAACCTGCCTTTGTAATCAGCTTGTTGATTTGGTTGGCCTATCTTGAAGTAATGTTAACGACCTAGCACACTACAGTCTAGAAAATGACAATGGTCATCACAGAATTCTAGAACGTAAAGGATGTCTCTACCCAAATTGAAGGGAAGCAGTCTCCTAGGAAAAAAAGAATCTGCTCTGCCCTTACTTATATTGTCCCTCTGTGTTATCAGACCACTCCAACCTGTCATTGATGTAGTTTATCCAAAAACAATTTTTCTTAAGAAATCATACATGAGTGTTTTTTTCTCTTTATAATATGACTATAGATACATTTCTATACTTGCTTATTCATTCTCAAAATGAGGCAAAAGTTAGGTTTTTTTTTTTTTCAAAACTCTCAACAGAAATATTTTGACATCTATGCCTCCATCCATCCATCCATCCATTTTCCAACCCGCTGAATCCAAACACAGGGTCACGGGGGTCTGCCGGAGCCAAACCCAGCCAACACAGGGCACAAGGCAGGAAACAATCCTGGGCAGGGTGCCAACCCACCGCAGGACACACACAAACACACCCACACACCAAGCACACACTAGGGCCAATTTAGAATCGCCAATCCACCTAACCTGCATGTCTTTGGACTGTGGGAGGAAACCGGAGCGCCCGGAGGAAACCCACGCAGACACGGGGAGAACATGCAAACTCCACGCAGGGAGGACCCGGGAATCGAACCCAGGTCCCCAGATCTCCCAACTGCGAGGCAGCAGCGCTACCCACTGCGCCACCGTGCCGCCCCATCTATGCCTCATCATCATGAATTTTTTATTTTTAGTATACTGGTTTGTGCTGGAGTGGTGCTTTGGTGTTGAAGTGAAATTGAAACAGAAAAACAACAATGAAATGTTTGTATGGGTGACAGTAGGAAATGGATAAAGGTGAAGGAGCCAAAGGCATGGAAAGAGGTGTGCACATGGCTGTCCTGTACAGTTACGATTAGTATAGGCAATAAGTCATGGTATGAGTTGTGACCAGTTCAAGGTGAAGTGGAATGTGCAGCTGCAATGAATTTGGAGTTAAGGTGATGAAGTAGAAACTAGTTCAGAGACCAAAAAGAAAAAAGATTTTGGGAGCCGTCAGTCAAGCTAGATAAATTCTCATATTCTCAATATATACTGTATTCTCATATATATTAAATAGGATTCTGTTGGTTGTCAACAGGGGGACTGTGTTCAACCTGGCTAAATTCAGATAATCAGACTTAAACAGGGTTTTGTCAGTTGTTGTGAAATACTGCTACAGGATAACATAATTTTGTTACCCTCAGTGAGTAATACAGCAAGTGCTGGAAATGAATGAAACTGAGATGAGAAACCTAAAAAAATGCAGCCACTGATATCCGTCATTTTGAAATGGCTGCATTTAGAGAAACCTAATGACTCACGTCTAGAGCTATGTCGGTAAGAACAATTCTTTAATAACATGATTCACCACTTATGGAATTTTACCATGATATATTCTCCTTCTCGGCATGTTCTTTAGCTCACTTTACAGTGCAATCTCTCTGACAGTACAAATTAGCTTTCAGGAGGAAGGTGAATGGGCCTTAGTTAGCGCCGGCCTTTTTTCCTTGTCTTCCATATTTTGGTCTTCACCATCTGCAGCATTTGTATCATTTTCCAAGGAGTGTTCTCATTTAGCTTATTACCAGTTAGTAAATCATAATAATTAGCAAAAAACCAATAAGATTTCCTAAGAAAAGTCATGCAGGGTTTGGGTGGAATGACTTTATGCGCTTTAACACCATTGAGGAGTATCATTGGAATTAAAGACACAAGTAAAAGTGGTGAAAAATTCATTTCATGTCCCTAAGTCGATCAAATACTTAAAAACCACAGAGGGCTTAATTGACCTGACAGGTATGTTAAATTATTTTAAATGATTTTTTTCTGTATTTTGAGAAATCAGGATTGATTTTGTCTTCTAGAGGGCATGAGCACTGCCGGCAGAGGTGTGAAAGGTAAAGTTTTCCAAAGTTAATCTATCAGACTTCTTAATCCTGGTACCATGCATGCTGCCAGGATTATTGTGTTGGTTTTTCATTTTAGATGATTTGTTCAAGCATTCTGTCTGCATTCTCAGAAATTATCAGTAATGCAATTTTTACGTCTCTGTAAATAGTTTCCACTTAGTTGCTTCAGCTTTCCATTTTCTTGTGTTTTTGGTTTTATTTTCATTCATTAACTTATTAAGATTCTGATCTCTTAATGCGTTTTTTTTTCAGCCCATTAGCTTGAAAAACGTAACACAATATTCTTGAGCCTGCTTAATCAATTTGGGCATAAGTCTGGAACCATCCCCAGCTGGGGCTCAGTTTCTTACAGGTCACACTTGTGCATGCATCCACCCTCATGCGCAGATAGGTCTAACTTACAATCATCAGTTAACTTAATAAACACATCCTTGTGGAGGAGAGGAAATCCAAAGTACCTGCCAAGAAACCTGCACGGACAGCAAGAGTGTACTGACTTCATTTATACAGAAACAACTCCAAGATGAAAGATCCATGATGCTACCATTGCACCAAAGGGACACCAGTACTAGGCTTAAGAACCATTGGCCTGGAACTAGGAATCTGTGTCATTTTAGTGACTTTTAAGTGTAACTATTTACAGTCTATTGCTAGAGGTACCAAATGCAATAAAATTGATTTGTTTTCTTGGAAATAAATGTGCAAGTGTGATCAATAACGCTCAACTGATGTTTTAAGACAGTAACAGTTCAGGTCTTAAACCTGCCCTCATTTCAACCACCTACAGTGCTTGACACTGTCCTTTCTAATATCTCTACAAAATGTATTTCCTTGCTAAGAAGGACAGGGAAAAAATACTATTCAGCACCATCATGTAGTGCACTTATTTTTTTATCAGTGTGGTGGCAGTTGTGGTTTTTCTTTCAAGTACTCCAAAGGAACTACAATATCACATCAGATTCTTTTATTAAGTAGAGAGTCTCATTGGGACAGACGTTTGAGTGGGAAAAACCCAGAAAATGACCATGTGATTTCTTTAAGTACTGACACTCAAGGGGGGGTGTTTACTGTAGATGTTAAAGTGACAAAATGCTGAACTTTTTCTGTAAAATCCTATGAGAAATGAAGCAAAATGACACCTGTTATTGGCTAATTGAGTAGATTACAATATGCAAGCTTTTGAGTCAGCTCAGGCCCTTTCTCCAGGCAAGGTCACAAGAACAAAGTGAGCTCTTAAGGGAATGCAGAGTAGAAAGATATCAACTTCTTTTTCATTTATAAGTGATGGATGTAATATGCAATAGCATTATAAAATACTGAGGCCTACCTTTTGATTAGTTTTTATAGTTTACTTAAGGATTCCTACAAAAGCCCAAATATTATATATAATTATTATTATTAGTGTAAGAAAAACTAATAATTAAAAAACAAAAAATGTAAACTGATAGAAAAAAGAAAGATAATGTTTTCTAGAATAAGAAATACTGTAGTTATAGCTTGTGGACTTTAATAACAAAAAGTTTTTTTAGCATCTCCCAAAAGTACATTTTGTGCAGCGAGGCACTGTAACATGCCCAACACAAGAATGTTTGTGAGGTGCACTTTTACTCAAAGAGGTAGAACTATGCCTGATCAGGCTTAGAGCAAGCCAACCTGCCAAATGGTCTCTGCTCCCAGCCTCTTCATGATCTGACTCCACAGTAGGTTAATTCCAGATCACACATACACATAGTCATAACTGTCCTGAGGAATGAATGCTGGTGTACAGGGACTGCCTTCTGTCCAGAATTTAACCCATTAGGCACCATACCAATACCCTGGAACGTAACATCTTTACATTAACTAAGAAGAATCTGAAGGACAGCAAGATGAGTGTTGCTAATGTTCAGAGTTATTATTGTTTTCCTGTGTTTGTTGTTCTACTGCTTCTACCATTATTTTCTTTTGTTAATTGTAATTTTATCAAGTACAGTCCTTCATGTTTGCAACTCTAAAACTAGAGGACTGCTTTTACAGCAGTATTATAATTTGTTGTATAAAATGGTAATATGATTAGGTAATTTTTTAAAAAGTTTTTATTCCAAAGTTGAAAACCTTTAAGTGGAAGTTCATGCTTTTTTGATATATGGACTTGTAATACAATTCATGCCGGGTTCAGTGTTAAAATCTCCTATTATTATACAGGTATATCTATTTTTTATTTTTAATACTTCTAAAATGCTTATTTTGAAAATTAATTAAAATCTATCCATCCATGTTCTAACCTTGACAATTCTGATTTTAAAGTATGTTGAGAATGGGGGATCAGACATTCACAGTGCACATCAAGCCAATATACCAAGTAACATGGCACACATGTTTTTGAAATGTAGGAGGAAACTAAAGTGCACATGTAGCTATTGGAGAACATGAAAACTCCATACAGTGATGTGATCACTATTTAAATGCAATTCATCAAAACCATGGTTCAACAATGCTAACCACTTTGCCACCCATTAGTTAAAATAATCTTCAAATTATTTACTCTGCTGTATTATCAGTACATCAAAAGTCAAAATTATATTTACAGAATTTTTTTAAACATCAACTTTGGTTCTTTCCAACGTAAGTCAAACATTATACAGTATATATATAGTATACTGGGAATATCCATCCATCTTCCAAATTTCCAGACCCGCTTTATTCTGAGCAGTATTCCTGTCTCGATCACAGTGAAACTGACCAATCAGACAAAAGCCAAACTGACAAATCACACACACACACCTTAAATGTTTTATTACAGTACATATTATATATATGTATAATATATATACTAGCTGTGTAAGCCCGTGCTGTAAAAAGCCTGGGGTCATAGAAACTAGGAGGATTCGTTTTGCCGATGTGCTCGCATTGCTTGTGCATTAGCGGCAGGAGAAAAAGTAAAAGGGACACCGTTTTGCCGATGTTAGTGGCAAAGCGACTTTGTCTTTCTTCTGAGGTTTCGTTTTGCTGACATGCTCGCCTCGCTTGTGTTATTAGCAGCTAAGCGAGTTTTCTATTTCCTTGGTGGTGGAGCCCTTGTCCTGACACCACTTCTCACTTCCGGGCCGGACAGACACACACTTCCACATGTAGACATTTACAGTGGTGTGAAAAACTATTTGCCCCCTTCCTGATTTCTTATTCTTTTGCATGTTTGTCACACAAAATGTTTCTGATCATCAAACACATTTAACCATTAGTCAAATATAACACAAGTAAACACAAAATGCAGTTTGTAAATGGTGGTTTTTATTATTTAGGGAGAAAAAAAAATCCAAACCTACATGGCCCTGTGTGAAAAAGTAATTGCCCCCTGAACCTAATAACTGGTTGGGCCACCCTTAGCAGCAATAACTGCAATCAAGCGTTTGCGATAATTTGCAATGAGTCTTTTACAGCGCTCTGGAGGAATTTTGGCCCACTCATCTTTGCAAAATTGTTGTAATTCAGCTTTATTTGAGGGTTTTCTAGCATGAACCGCCCTTTTAAGGTCATGCCATAGCATCTCAATTGGATTCAGGTCAGGACTTTGACTAGGCCACTCCAAAGTCTTCATTTTGTTTTTCTTCAGCCATTCAGAGGTGGATTTGCTGGTGTGTTTTGGGTCATTGTCCTGTTGCAGCACCCAAGATCGCTTCAGCTTGAGTTGACGAACAGATGGCCGGACATTCTCCTTCAGGATTTTTTGGTAGACAGTAGAATTCATGGTTCCATCTATCACAGCAAGCCTTCCAGGTCCTGAAGCAGCAAAACAACCCCAGACCATCACACTACCACCACCATATTTTACTGTTGGTATGATGTTCTTTTTCTGAAATGCTGTGTTCCTTTTACGCCAGATGTAACGGGACATTTGCCTTCCAAAAAGTTCAACTTTTGACTCATCAGTCCACAAGGTATTTTCCCAAAAGTCTTGGCAATCATTGAGATGTTTCTTAGCAAAATTGAGACGAGCCCTAATGTTCTTTTTGCTTAACAGTGGTTTGCGTCTTGGAAATCTGCCATGCAGGCCGTTTTTGCCCAGTCTCTTTCTTATGGTGGAGTCGTGAACACTGACCTTAATTGAGGCAAGTGAGGCCTGCAGTTCTTTAGACGTTGTCCTGGGGTCTTTTGTGACCTCTCGGATGAGTCGTCTCTGCGCTCTTGGGGTAATTTTGGTCAGCCGGCCACTCCTGGGAAGGTTCACCACTGTTCCATGTTTTTGCCATTTGTGGATAATGGCTCTCACTGTGGTTCGCTGGAGTCCCAAAGCTTTAGAAATGGCTTTATAACCTTTACCAGACTGATAGATCTCAATTACTTCTGTTCTCATTTGTTCCTGAATTTCTTTGGATCTTGGCATGATGTCTAGCTTTTGAGGTGCTTTTGGTCTACTTCTCTGTGTCAGGCAGCTCCTATTTAAGTGATTTCTTGATTGAAACAGGTGTGGCAGTAATCAGGCCTGGGGGTGGCTATGGAAATTGAACTCAGGTATGATACACCACAGTTAGGTTATTTTTTAACAAGGGGGCAATTACTTTTTCACACAGGGCCATGTAGGTTTGGATTTTTTTTCTCCCTAAATAATAAACACCATCATTTAAAAACTGCATTTTGTGTTTACTTGTGTTATATTTGACTAATGGTTAAATGTGTTTGATGATCAGAAACATTTTGTGTGACAAACATGCAAAAGAATAAGAAATCAGGAAGGGGGCAAATAGTTTTTCACACCACTGTATATATAAGATATATGATAACCACAAGGGGACACCACTGAGCCCCAAACCACAGACATAGTAGTACCCAGCACAACTCCTATCTTAAATAAGACTTTGTGAACAAGCACCTTTCCAACTGAGTACCTGCCAAATCAACACATGCATATACACAACTAACAAATTCTTCCCTCCTTTCATTCTCCATGTGAGTTTTGCCTGCTGCCTCCCAACTCTTACACACTTAGGTGATGCGGTGGGCTTGTTTCAAAACAGACCAGGGCATGCTTCCGATGTCACAGCAGTGGTCATCCGGAGCACTTACAGGTCATACAGAAGCTAGGACAATCCTATTCTGCACTGCACCTCCCATGCAACCCAACCAGAGTCCTGAGACCAGCCTGGAGGGACACTGCCACCAACTATTGTGTGGGGGAGTGAACTACCTTCAACATTCATGTTTATTCAGTCCATCCATTATCCTTCTTTCCCTTGTGGCATAAAGATTGTAAGGCATTCCGGCGGGGTTGCGTTTCCACTCCTGCTATCCTTCCATTATGGCATCCTGGCCAGGATACCTGTCTGTCCTGCATGACACTTTGTGTGTGTATATATAAATATATATATATATATATATATATATATATAGATATAGATATATATATATATATATATATATATATATATATATATACAATCTCTTGCACTCACAGGAGGTATTAGCAACACTCCTTTGTCATTGATCCACAAAGCAGGAAATAATCAGGTTGCTACATAAGAGATCCTTCATTTACTTCTAACATACCCTTAGTTGAAATGGCATATTTATACATTTTGAAATGTAAATTAATGAAATTTAAAACTTAAAATTTCAGCTGGGTGGCACGGTGGTGCAGTTGGTAGTGCTCCTGCATTGCAGTTGAGAGATCTGGGGACCTGGGTTCGCTTCCCGGGTCCTCCCTGCGTGGAGTTTGCATGTTCTCCCCGTGTCTGCGTGGGTTTCCTCCGGGCGCTCCGGTTTCCTCCCACAGTCCAAAGACATGCAGGTTAGGTGGATTGGCGATTCTAAATTGGCCCTAGTGTGTGCTTGGTGTGTGGGTGTGTTTGTGTGTGTCCTGCGGTGGGTTGGCACCCTGCCCTGGATTGGTTCCTGCCTTGTGCCCTGTGTTGGCTGGGATTGGCTCCAGCAGACCCCCGTGACCCTGTGTTCGGATTCAGCGGGTTGGACAATGGATGGATGGAAATTTCAGCTACTGATCATTAATTTAGAAAAGAGTATTTAGAACTACGAGAAGGAGATTGATGCATTTGTAGTGTATTTAGGAAAAGTAGTAAAGTAAACTAGTAAATAGGAGAGTTTGTTAAAATTATTATAGTATATATTTTGTATATGGACATTTTATTTATTTTGGTGTGTGTATGTATACACACACACTCACACCATATACTGTATATAATACGTATTGTAACCACAGTGGGGGAACCACTGACCCCTAAACCACAGACACATTTAAGCCCAAACACACTATGCTCAAATAAAGGGTTTCATCGAGCCTCAACACATTCTTCACAAGAATTACAACAAAAATACACTAAGCACAATAATCCTTCCTCCTCCAATGAGTGTATCCCACTGCCTCCTGACTCTCACTCAACCAAAATGAGCATGCAAACTTTCTTTTAAACTCGCCTTGGGAATTGCTTCTAGTCTTTTGTCTCAGTTATCTGGAGTACTTCTGGGTTATGTGGAAATCAGGACAGTCCTCCCCCAGCATCACCCTCTGGCAGTACCCCGACATTGTTGCATTTCCAGACTCCATTTTCCATGCAACCCTGCAGGTATCCTAATCAGATTTAGCCCTGAGGTACAGTGCCTAATGCCATGTGGGGGAATGACCTGTCCATTCCCACAGCCCTTTTATCATGGCCTCCTGGCTGGGTATGAAACCTGCTATTATCCTGGCCAGGAAATCTGTTGTTCCTTCTAGGCTCCCATAGTATATATGTGATTTTTCCCCCAAGAGACAGGGGTCATTTCCTTACATAAAGCAAAAAATGCCTACATTTCATATTAGTCAAAGTACAGTATAAATAATAATAATAATACATTCAATATTAAGTACATACTGTGTTCAGAACATTTGCTTCATCTCAGAAGTAATAAAGGGAATTCAGTACCAAAAGCTGTGAGAAATCATCATCTTCTTTCGGCTGCTCCTGTTAGGGGTTGCCACAGCGGATCATCTTTTTCCATATCATCCTGTCACACCACATCTTGCTCTGTTACACCCATCACCTGCATGTCCTCTCTCACCACATCCATAAACCTTCTCTTAGGCCTTCCTGTTTCCTCTTGCTAGGCAGCTCTAACCTTAACATCCTTTTCCCAATATACCCAGCATCTCTCCTCTGCAAACCAATTAACCCTAATTAGTCTATTTTACATTCCATCATGGATGGTGAGGAGCAGTTAATGAAAAAAAGCAAAGTCACCCACCGTCGTCATAAATAATGCTTTGGGTGTACAGTACTGTAACTTGCATAGACATTTGTGGTAATGGTGTTTTGCTAATTAATTAACGGTCAAGCTTTTGAACAAAACTCTCCAAGTGATATCACAACATCAAAAACCAATCTAGCTTACACAGCCCTCTCTTCTTTCCAGGCAGCCCTTTCATCAGAAATAAATGATTGTGCCTATGAATATTCACCACATCCTTCTTAGAAGTTATGACAGTGAACTCAAATAAAAGTTTACAGTTATCAAGAAGTTAAGATGTCTTATGAGCTCTTATCACTCTCCCATTAGGCCCATCTTCTCTAAACTGCAGGGTAATTCTCATCTGCACTGTTTTGTTCTTGTCACATAGATAGATCATGTGACTACATTGTACAGTTACCATATACAGTACCTAGAAGTAACTTCCCTGACTAGTACCTTTCTAAACCTTATATTTAATTTTAGAGGGTGCCCATTCTGCAGAACCAATTTTTCCCCAGTGCAGTGCATTCATTAACAATTTTTTAAACAAGCAAACTAAAATTAACGTGATGTGCTTTTCAGTGTAAAAGTACTTCCTTTTAATATTTACTGTATATTAAGTGTCTGCATTATTAAGTACACTTAACTTAATAACAAGTTGGTCCTGATTGCCATCAGAATTGTTTGAATTTGTTGAGGCGTAGACTAAACAAGATGTTGAAAGTCCAGCACACTTATGCTCGCTCAGGTTAATTCAATAGCCATCCCATTGAGCATATGTTAGAGAAACAGTTCTACTCTAAATAGTTCAGTCCATCTTATCCCTGAAAACTGGTTACAGGAAGGTCACTGAATTAACCCAAAGTCACTTTCATATTACTGGAGCCATTCTATCACATTCCTAAATGAAGTATTGGTATTGGTATGAAGTATTAGCCTACAAAAAATAACTAATAAAATCGAATTTGTAGACTGCTATAATAAAGATTATTTTCGCTATGACAATACAGTAATCCCTCCTCCATCGCGGGGGTTGCGTTCCAGAGCCACCCGCGAAATAAGAAAATCCGCGAAGTAGAAACCATATGTTTATATGGTTATTTTTATATTGTCATGCTTGGGTCACAGATTTGCGCAGAAACACAGGAGGTTGTAGAGAGACAGGAACGTTATTCAAACACTGCAAACAAACATTTGTCTCTTTTTTAAAAGTTTAAACTGTGCTCCATGACAAGACAGAGATGACAGTTCCGTCTCACAACTAAAAGAATGCAAACATATCTTCCTCTTCAAAGGAGTGCTTGTCAGGAGCAGATGTCAGAGAGATAGAGAAAAGCAAACAAATCAATAGGGCTGTTTGACTTTTAAGTATGCGAAGCACCGCGGCACAAAGCTGTTGAAGGCGGCAGCTCACACCCCCTCCATCAGGAGCAGAGAGAGAGAGACAGATAAAAACAAACAATCGAAAATCAATACGTGCCCTTCGAGCTTTTAAGTATGCGAAGCACCGTGCAGCATGTCGCTTCAGGAAGCAGCTGCACACAGAAGGTAGCAACGTGAAGATAATCTTTCAGCATTTTTAGACGAGCGTCCGTATCGTCTAGGTGTGCGAACAGCCCCCCTGCTCAATCCCCCTATGGTCAGGATCAGAGAAAGTCAGCGCAAGAGAGAGAGAGAGAGAAAAGTACGTTGGGTAGCTTCTCAGCCATCTGCCAATAGCGTCCCTTGTATGAAATCAACTGGGCAAACCAACTGAGGAAGCATGTACCAGAAATTAAAAAACCCATTGTCCACAGAAATCCACGAACCAGCAAAAAATCCGCGATATATATTTAAATATGCTTACATATAAAATCCGCGATGGAGTGAAGCCGCGAAAGGCGAAGCGCGATATAGCGAGGGATTACTGTACACCAAAACTGTAACACTGCCTGTTAAAGACTCCATTGTTGAAGAATGCATGGATTTTTGCATCACCCCCAACATCCTGTTTACCTCATCACCAAGAATCAACAGGGACTGGGATTTCTTGTACCTAGTAACAGTGGTTATTTGGTGCCCAGTTCATCTGTCTGTAGTTTCTAATGTGCTTCTTTAAGTTCCTTTATGTTCTCTACTTTGAAAAGTAGTGACAGTATTCATTGACTCCACTGGTTGAATATTTTTTTTCCAAAATGGTTTCCCGTTTTAAGTAGATAAACACTAACACTCATACTCGTGCATCTGATGCCCATTACTATCTTACAATCAAAGTCACTTAAATGGTTAATCTTGATCTCACCTCCTTTAAATTGCAGTGATGCCCATGATCTGTAAGTCTGCACCTAAGATGCTGTCAGTGTTATTCAGTGTATATTCAGTTGTATACCTCTGAATACATCCATCCATTTATTGAAGCTGCTTAATCCAGTAACACACACAGTGAAGGACCCAAACTAGGTTGTGGGCACCAGACCCAGGGCCAATTTAGGGCATCAAGTAAATTAACCAGTAGTAATTTGGGAGAACAAAAGCAAATAAAGCCTACATGTAGACCATTAGCAACCATTAATCATGCTTTTTCCATCAATGATTTTGATTTGTCTTTTTTATCCCAACTGCCAAAGAAAAATGCTTTGAATCTCATGAAAATGCACCTCCCCTGGCTGGCAGGCTTGCTTGCTGGATATATTCATGGCTAAGGAAATGGATGGGTGGCAAACCCACACTAGGATATAGAAGAAGCTATAAGACTCTTGTTGTTGTATTTTTGTAGTACAACAAAATGAACATTGTTACTCATACTGCACCTGGAAAGAAGTGGCATGCAGCATTATGTATGTAACGAGCAAGCAACTTACGGCTTTGACATGGCTTATTTTGCAGCCTCTGCAAGAAGTAATGCTGTTTTATTCTGTAACTAGACATTAAGCCCGTTACAATAACAGGCGCTAGAACAGTAGTGCATAAACATTAGTAGGTACAGTCTATATTAAATGTAAAATAATGATAAAAATAAAATAGAAATGTATATGACAATACAGTAAGTATAATTAATATTACATTTATCCTCTCCTCTGAGGCTGTTGATTGATTTGAAGATCTCTTATCCTGCCTGTCTTTATTTTAGCTTTAGCTCTGTGTGTTTTGGCATTTTTCTGACGCTCATTTTCCTCTTCTTCAATAGGTCTATTTGCTCGTCTTTGTCTTTCTCTTTGAGAATTTTTTTACGCTCATTTTCCTGTTCTTCTATAGATCTATTTGCTCTTCTGAATCTTTCTCTTTTAGCGTTTTTCTGACGCTCATTTCCTTTTTCTTAAATCGATCTATTTGCTTGTATTTTTCTTTGTCTTTCAGCCTTTCTTTTGTTGATGTTTACTTGCTGAGCTGACCCTTCTTCCAGGAGATGTTGCTTATCTCATTTATTGAAATCCAATTGGATCGGCCGCGCGATATTTTATAGGTCCTGCCCTCTCTGTCTTGTGTGACGCGTCAGGCAGCCTTGGAAGCATCTGCCGGTGACTCTGCCACTCATTCCGCCCTTCCCTGTACTTCCGCCTTGGCCGCGACTATCCAATCAGCACTCTCCCCAGCAATGATGTCCTTTATTAATCAGTGCCCCACGCATGCGCACTTCACCAGAAGATACACACACACGGACACATGGACGCACACAGAGGTTTTATTAAAGAGGATGAATGAAAGCTATTGTAATTGAGTGCATTATTTAAGGTGACTACAAAATTAGGATAAATTATAGCTGGGTATATTATGTTTTGTTTTGATTTTAAGTTGGAGCAATGGTTAGATTAAGTGACTTCCTCCAAGTAACACACCGAGACAGAAACAGCAGACTGGTGGTTTTAAGTTCAGTGGATTAGCCACTACACCATACTACCTGCTGTGTGTTCTTGATCATGATACTATACATATTCTTATTATTCTCCCCTCAAAGCTCTATGCAACTTTCAAAATTTGTGGTGCCTCAAAGGCGAAATGGATGAAAGACTGAGTAGAACATGGAACCGAAGGACACCCATTTTCCATTAGATTGTGAAGAGTGACCTTGGAAAATTAGGCTACACACTTCTTTCAACTAATTTTTAGTTTTGTTACACATTTGCTTGAAAAGTTTGTTGCATTGTGAAGGACAGTTAACATACAAGTTTTAAGCTGGATGCATTTGTATGAATGAATGCAGAATGTATTGGGTGTAAAAAGTTAACTGTCTGCAGGCATGTACAGTAAGCTGCATTTAGTTGTCAGAGAAGTGAAGTGGTTAATACCAAGGGAATGTCATGCGGGAAATTTCCATTGCATCTTTACCCGTAAGTTGTACTTCATTTACAAGAGGGCAGGAAAGCTAAAGCACTAAAGTAAAAAAAAAAAAAAACTCCTGGCATGCATTTTCAACACTGTTATCTGCTTGATGAGTAATCTGCAGTTGGTTAAATTGCCCTTGAGCCATCATCAAAGTTCACATTTGCCTATGAGCTGATACACAAAAACGCAGCTACCAAGAGCGGAAGCATTTCACACCAACTGGTGTTGCATAATTAGTTAAACTGTGTGGTGATTGGCACTTAGGTGGGCTAGAATGAAAACTGCAGTGAACGTGAATGTCTGGTGCCAGAAACTGAAAATGAACCTCCAGTACCTAATAAGAACAGCAGGGCTATTGTTACTGCCAGCAAATAAGTGAGTGAAATGTATATGGCTTAGTAGGTTTTGTTCTTTTGTAGTAATGTAGATGAACTGGTTTATAAAGGGCAATCATTTAACTTTTACAGTACTTACAGAGCAACATGCTTCTCCTTTTGGGCTTTAACTTTTTTGGCTGTACATCCAGTTTAAGTTTTAAAAAATAATAAAGTACAGCTCTGGAAATTGATTCTGTTCTTCCATTTGAACTGATTTGCAGTGGCGACTTCATTTTTTGTACTAGTAATAAGTTATAAATTACAGAGCCTGATAACTTATAGTACCACTGAAAGAAGCAGAAGCAAATTGCCACTGTGCTTGGCAGTTTGAACGTGGCTGGTGTCATCTGCGCCAAGAAATTCATGAAAATTGAATGTTGTTCTTAAATCAGATCTGTGGTCCAATTCCAGTGTTCAGAATGGCCTGGTTTGTTTGAGAATGCTCATAATCGGTTTGTGAAGGTGACTTTTACACCCTGCCACCCACTATCTTCTGCATAGCCTATGTGATTATAATTGTAGCAATTAGACAGTAATTAATAATGAACTGATGGACGTGTTTAATTCTACCGGGGGCACGAGGAGAAGCCTTAAGTGCAGTCTGTAAGCGCAGTTCTAAAACCTTAAAGGAGCAGAGGCAGGCTGTAATGTTAACCATTTAATTTGTAGTATCAATGATTAAAAACACTTAATGGCAGGAAAATGTATCTGTATTGTTTCCTTGTTATTACCTTTATTTGCAAAGTACTTTATTTATTTGGCCTAAGGTGTTGTTTGTTCCTGTTGTGTTGCCTACATAAATGCTGGAATCTGATAAAAAGTACATCCAGATATAATCTTGAGACAGACAAAAAAGAAAAATAAGGATTGTGTTTTTAGTCTTGCAGTGTAATATTACATAGTCTTCAACATATGATACGATTCACTATAGGAGTAATCAGTAGAACTTTCATATATACCAAGGTAGAGAAGCTACCACCATCTGTATTTAGCGGGAGGGATTTGGCACTGTTACTTTCACATGAAGGTCAGTGCTCACATGCATCTCGGATGTCATTTTACTATCCCAGGTAAATTCTCCATGGGGTTCAGACTGTTTGATTGTGAAGGCCCTGGCATGTGTGTTAGTTTTATTTTGGTATTTTGGAAGACACAGCTTAAAAGCATAAATTCTACTACACAGGATGTAGATGTATAATTCAGGTTTTTGTTTTTCATTAACACCGACTTGCCTTTTAAGGTCAAATAAACTTTAATCTTGAAGGAAAAAAAGCCTACACTGTTTGTTATGTTGTATTACACACACATCATCATCATTACCATTGCTTGTCTTTGCTACACCATTTTTGGTGACTCTTATTTTGGAAAAATGCTAACAATGGGCTTGAGTATGTCCTTTCTACACTGTATATCTGTTGAATGGTATATGTCCAGCATTTTGACATTCTCAGTGCACAAACCCATTTATTTAAATTAGAGCTGTTTATTTATTTAGCCTTGTAATTTAAAAGTTATTTATGCTCATCATAACCAAGGAGTATGATCCTTTGATCACAGTTGCCCTTTGTTCCTCATCTTTACTTGAGTTCTGTACAAACACCACTTTACACACTGCCATAAAGGATACTATTGGCAAACAGACGTTTTCAGAAAGGGTGCTCCCATTTAACATGCCAAACAAAAATCACCATCTATCCATTTTCCTAATTTGCTTATCCAAGGAAGTGTTACGGGGAAGTTACAGCCTATCCCAGAAATCATTGGGTGCACAGCAGGAACAATACTTGGACAGGATGCCAGTCCGTAGCAGGGTGAACACACAGACGCACACCCCTACAGACTCTTTTGTAGTTCCAATATCAATGTAGCATATTGTCATTCACTATGGAAGTGTACTTGCTTTGGTTCTTGCTAAGATGGAAGTGAGAATACAGTAATTGTCGGTTGAAACATAATTCATGTTGACATTGCTTTACATGCATTCGTGCAAAGTAGAGAATCTTTCTGTAACGTTCGAATATCACACTGTTGTGTAGAACAGGAATCTATAACTTTGATCCTAAGAAATTATTTCCATTCATCCAATAATAATTTTTTGTCATTTTTATTGAATTTATTAAAAGCAAGTTAATATTCTTTACAAAACAAAATTCAATCATTTCTATATCCCACGGAGAATCTTTCATGTATTAGTTTGGATTTTCAAATGAATTTTCATTTTCACATATTAGTTCGCATTTTCTAATTAGTTTTAGTTACTGAATATAATCCCATTGCTTAAAATAAACTGGAATGATTGAACGTGCGTCAGACTCATCTGGATAGTGACTTTATAATAGAAGATTGGAGATCACTGTTTTAAGACTTTTGTCAGTGGTTTGTTTCCATTAAATACTATAAACCTGATAAGGCAATATGACATTTTAGTGTAAAAACCTTTGCTGTAATGGTGTTAAAAGAAAAATTATTGCTACACTTAGTTTGTGGTATAAACAAAAAGAATTATGTGACTTGGATGTAACTCTAGCATGGAAGCCTTACAATTTTTAATTGTCTCATTTTGAGTACTTAGAATTATGATTGTTTAATATTTACTTTTTAGTGATTTTAGATTGTGTTTGACTGAAGCCCATCCTATTCAGGGCTGGTTCTTGCCTTGTGACTGACTCTTCTGGTAGGAATTCTGACTCCCGTGTGACTCTGACTTGAATAAGCAGGTTTACAAAATGGAGGAATGAGTGACAAAGATAGGCAAAGCCATATCCTTGAACACTTCATAGTAAACAGAAAATAGAATGGAGGAATGAGTGACATAGATGGGCAAAGCCATATCCTTGAACACTTCATATAGTAAACAGAAAATAGAATTTGAATATGAATATGAATTTTGGCTGTTACCTAAGGAATTAAGGCTTACTTGTTATTTTTAAGCATTTTGTTTGTGTTTCTAAATGATTTAAATCCATGATATGCCTATAAATTGTCTAAAATGCATTACTTAAAAAAAACAGTCAGTCAGTCATTGTCCAACCCGCTATATCCTAACACAGGGTCATGGGGGTCTGCTGGAGCTAATCCCAGCCAACACAGGGCACAAGGCAGGAACAAACCCTGGGCAGGGCGCCAGCCCACCGCAGGGCACACACACACCCACCAAGCACAATTTAAGATTGCCAGTGCACCTAACCTGCATGTCTTTGGACTGTGGGAGGAAACCAGAGCACCCTGAGGAAACCCACGCAGACACGGGGAGAACATGCAAACTCCACGCAGGGAGGACCCGGGAAACAAACCCAGGTCTCCTTACTGTTGAGGCAACTGTGCTACAACTGCGCCACCGTGCTGCCCTTAAAAAAAACAGTTGACTTGTATTTCGTCTCACAAAAGATTTACAGTATATGGAGGCTTAGTGTAGGATATGTTTAAAGTAGAAAAAATGTGAATTGATGTTTCTCTTTTAATTAAGGCTTTTTATAGATATCATTAATGTGGGAACTCTTGCTTTGTCATTACACGTAAATTCTGGGTGTTGTTCTGAATGTGTTATGTACTGGGGAAGACCAGTTTGTGTATTAATTATTGTAAATGAATAACGGAACACAGCTTATGAGTTGTGGAGCTCAGTAAATGATGGCACAGAGGAAAACATTCTAGTTTACAAAAGTGAAGAACATTGTTATTTCAGTATTTCTTTTGGTTTGTAACAAAGGATAACTTATGTGAAATGTCTAATTTGATTGCAGTGTTTGTACCATTTGGCATAATTTTAAGTTGGAAGAGTTTTAAATACCATAGCTAAAGGAGGTGTGGGCAGGTTATGTGCAGAAGTGAAGAATTATAGATAAAGCAGTAACCGGCATGATGAGCAAATACCAGTATGTCCTATATGCATCTATATATATATAAAATTCTTTTCGCGTTTGAAACGGAAATTACGTATAAGCGTTTGAAAAAAATTACATATGACCACAGCGGAACAGGAAAAACATTCTTAATAAACCTGATTCTTGCCGAGAGAGCGAATGGTGACATAGCTCTAGCTGTTGCGTCATGGGGAATCGCTTCTACATTATTAGATGGAGGCCGTACAGCACATTCGGCATTGCAATTACCATTAAACCTCGCTCACAACGAAAATCCAATTAGCAACATACGCAAGGGCACTGGAAAGGCAAAAGTCTTGCAACATTCAAAGACAATAGTTTGGGATGAGTGCACCATGGCACATAAAAGAGCTTATGAAGCCTTGAACCGAACAATGCAAGATCTCAGAGATCCTACCAAAATAATGGGAGGTACTGTCGTTTTACTCGCAGGAGATTTTCGTCAAAACATTACCAGTTATTCCACAAGGGACACCAGCAGATGAACTCAACGCGTGTTTAAAATCCATGCTTCTCCCATGGTCAGTTATATGTCGCGTGTTCTCGGATAGGTACACCAAAAAATTTATACATTTATGCACGTAATGGGCAAACAAAAAATGTAGTATACCCGTAAGCACTGCAGTAGTACTCAATGTATCTTTACTTATTAAATGTTAATGTTTTACTGTTTAATAATTTATACGCTTCTTATACTGTATGTTGTTCAAATTCTTTTATCAAAATACCAGTAACGGCACTTGGCTTGAGCATTCATAGTTTTCATCCTCTTTCTCTGTATGTTTAGCATTCGTTTGCTCAGAGGTTGATGCGCTTGCTGCTTCCTGAGCAGCTCTTCTTTACTCCACCCTAGCGGCCCGCTGCTTCTCTTTCGCCGGCATTTTTTCGCGTTAAAACTGATTGTTAGTTTTTGTGCTGCAATTACTTAGCACGTTTTTTTTAACCTTTCACTTAATCTGGCACTTAAGTCTTCAATCTGCCTCAAGAATGATTAGCGAAGGTGGTAGGGAATGAGAACGGCGCCCGTACGCATCCGCGCACGGCCGCCCTGCTGCACGCTGCTGCCGAGAGTTGATTCTACAATAAAATAAAATAAAGATAAAAAGAGTAATAAAATCATCGCCCCGAAAGCGGATAGTAGACGTCACGTAGTATATGTGTACCAAATTTCAAGTCAATAGGAGAAACGGTTTGCAAGCTACAGGTGATTTAAAATCCTGGACAGATAAACAAACAGCCACGGTAGCGTATTATAGAAGAAGTTTTTACTGTTTAATAATTTATATTTATATGCAATGTGCTTCTTATATATTCATATTCTCATATGATAATGATGTTAATAACGTTGTTTATATTGATTTCTGTTATTGTAAGTGCTCTTTATTTGTTGAAAAATAAAATTGGCAATTAACAAACTTATTTTATAAATACTACATTTTATTTTTTTCCCTTGAACTCAATGAGCGAAGCCACTGGGTAATCAGCTAGTAAATACATAAAAAAATCATAAGGCTAAACAGCTGGAATATAGAAGTTTATTTTGGGCCGAATTTATTTTTCTTTCTTATATTTGCAGTGTTTATAAAAAGGGGAAACTTTCCCTCATTTCTAAATTGTTAAGTATGAATTTTTTCTCTGAAATGTCGTATAACTACTGTGGGGAACAGCCCGGACACAGACAGGCAGACATCATTTTGTCACCCAACACACATTTATTATACAACTATTATTTACAAGTTCGAGTGCACCACAACCCACAGACTCCCCCAAAGTCCAGGCCAATACCACAACACTTTTCCTTCAGACCGCCTCCTTCTCTCTCCTTCCAGACCTCGTCCTCTTCCACCCGACTCCAGCCCCTGACTGGAGGGAGGTGATCCCTTTTATACACCCCGGTTGGACTCCAGGTGCATCCTAAGGGCTTCTGTAGCCGCACCCCTGTGTGGCGGAAGCTCTCGGTGTATCCGGAAGTCCTCCGGGTGTCCCCAATACTCTTCCCCCCAGCACTTCCTGGTGTGGCGGAAGTACTGAGGTCCAGGGCTCAAAAGGTATCGGGGCGCACCCTGGCGGTGACCACGGGCCCCTACAGGGTTGAGCTTCCAAGCTCTGTACCAGTGGCCCCCACAGCAACCAGGGAGGACGCCCCCTCATGTTCTGGAGGAGGCACAAGCCCTCCTCCTGTCCTCCTGGGCATCCCTGGCCGGGCATGAACCCCCGCCGGGTACCACACTACTATAACTGGTGGATTTTCAAAATAAAGAGTTCTGCATTTATAAAATAGTAATTATACCTTCTGAAGCTTTGCCAGATACAGTAAAAGGCACGACTTTCTTGCTTATTGTGTTCTAGAAGAAATGCCTGAAAGTAAAGCCAGATACCCCTCTATAACATAGTGCTCTTCTATGGGCTTCCTTCACTTGCTTTTACTATTACTAGGGGGCTTTGCTCGCCAACCCCCTGGCCTGCACTACATGCCAGCCACTTTGCTTCTCTGCCGCTCACGTACATGGATTTCAGTTTCACCAAACAGCAAATCTTTTAATTCTCGTGGGTTCTTTCATTGGGAAGAAACAACTACTTTTCCCTGATGGCAACACGAATTAGACGATATACAAGTCTCCGACTTAAAATTTAAAGCCGAACAAAATCTACATACTTCTGTCATATCACCTATGTCCATATATTCGATCTCTTTTCGCTGTTCTGTTATTTCACAGAGTAATAATTTCTGTTAGTTAGCGCTACTGCAATCTTTACAATCAGTTTTTTGAGACTTTCGATGTTAGTACTTTCATGATCTCTAACCTGTTCAGCATGTGAACCACTTTACGACAGTCTACTTTGTCTTCTACTCTTTGTCTTTTATTTCCAACCCTGCTTGGAGCTGATAGAGCAGGAACTGTGTCTGACAATAGCATTCACACGAATGAGAAGTGATTGGACCGCGGGCGTGGTTGTAAATGTTTGAGTGGAGGGTTTTTCTTGTCAAAATCTCTTAGCCAAAAGTCTCATCTCGCGGGACCTGAAATTATCTCTCGTGGGAGTTGAAATTATCTCTGAGGAAGTCTCGTCCCAAGAATTTCTTTTTATAATAGATATTATTATTTAATTATTTGGGTGACACCATTTGCTACATTTCTTTTGCTTTTCCAAGCAGGTGAAGTGACTTGCTCATGGTAACACAGTGTAAGCAGTAGAATCTGAACCCACAACTTGAGGATTTAAAGCCCAAAGTAACCCAGGACAGCCAAAAGTATATGGTGTTAACCTGTCAAGCCCAGCTATCACGCCAGTCCAGACTCGTCAGGAAAAAGCTGTCAAGTGCCTACAAAGTGACCATCAAGGTTCTATACACCTTTCCATTATACTAAGTTGCTGCTTAGATTATAGCCAAAAATTCCATGTACAAAATTGAAGAAGCAAACCAAAAACGAGGAATAAACGGGAAAACAATAACCTTTTAAAGCCTTGTCTAGTTGACATCTAGCATTTTCAAGAGAAAAGCTGACAACTCACCAACCACACATTGACCCCATTTTCAAAATTAACTCCTACAGCATCCCTCATGGAGCAGAGCAGAACACTTGGGCACACATGCTCACAAACATCTCATGCATACCTTACAACAGCCCTGATGCCAAAAGTCACTATGGTGATGCTACACCAAATGGAAGGGTGAAGGCAAGCAATGGCAGATGGTAATAAAATGAAGCAAATAATTAAAGCACCAGGCAAATGCCTGTCCAGTGTTTGTTCCTGCTTTGCTGCCTGTTAAACCTGTTAAGCACCCCTCACAACCCTTTTGAGCATTAATCACGTTAGATAATGATATAATGACCTGGTAAATACTGCTAGCTGTGAAACCTCACATGTATAAAAAAATTACATGTATCCTTTTTCATGTGCTGTACTTGCTGTTTTTTCATATCTTAATTTTTTTAGTTTGAAGAAAGCTGCAATTTCTAAAGAACACAATTCCTAGGAAGTGTGCACACCTTCTTGATAACGCAACTAAACACACTCTCAATATCATAATGAAATGGTCATTAAAAAAAAGTAGTCTTAACTGAATATACAAAATGTGAGGCAGTGACTCCACAGACTTTTACAACATATAAGTGTGCCTTTCACAGCCAGTGGGTTGCTTTGGTGGTACAACAAAAAGACACCAACAAATGAGCACCAACAAAACAGCATGGTGACTAATGAGCACAGCTAGTAACCACGCTTGTGGTTAGTTTTATTTGTTGGAAAGATATATATATATATATATATATATATATATATATATATATATATACTTAAATAGTATAAATAAAATATTTATTTAGCATAACAAAGCTTAACACACAAGAAGAAAAACTGTACAAACAACACAAATGAAATGGGACAAAAAACCCATTAAAAAAAGGCTTCCTGTACTGTGCAATCCTTCACAACCAGTCTAAAAGCAGCACCTGTCAATATGCTGTATTAATGGTGCAGGTGATGATTAAGCTGGACATAACCTTGAAATCTTGATTTTCATATGGGAACGAATTGTTATGGCCAAAAATTCATGTCAGGTTAAACAGAGGACATGAATGCACCCTTACCTGGACAAAAAGCCTACATAATGGATGGTTTATATGGTTGGATGAGTAGCTAGGTTGGGATCATAGATGTTTCTCTAACTAGATGAGAAGCCAATATAATGAAAGGATAGAAGGAGACTGCCCCAGAGCTAAATGAGAGTTGTAGTCCCAATGGGTAGCTCTGCTGGAGTCCATGGGGTACCACCTGCGGGAGCTGCCAGATGGTCTAGATACAGGTGGCATAGGTGCACGTATACATAGATGAGTAAAAAATGATATATGAAATTATAGATTAAGCTATAATTTAGCACCTTTTTCAGGATGGTCTTTAAGGGTATTTATGCAAAATGCTTTGTTTCTGTTTTGCAAATTAATAGTCTTTTTTTAATCTGCATGTTGGTCATGTTATTTATAGATCACAGGATGCATGCCACGTGGGTCAATGGTTCCTGCCACCAGTTCAGTTGAACCTTTTAGTGATCGAGTCATTGGGCATCAGGGCTATGGTTACATTCTCAACAGTGCTCAGATTTTGTGCCTCATTCATTATAGCTACCATTGACTTGTTGTACATAAGCAAATTTGGACAGTTGGACTGTACCACTATACCATTTAATCATAGTGATATGTATAAAAAGGTACTGAATTAAAATAAAAGATGTTTCCTGTTTTGTTTGTGTAGCAATTTATTCTGTCTCTCCTATCATACTATTTTTTAAGTCCTTACCAAAATTAATTTACAGTGTACATTGTGAATATCAAGGAGTTTGCATCTTTAGTTATGTCTTAATATGTGTATAAGGCACACCTGGTAAAGCTATACAATCGAAACATTGTGTCTTCTATCTACTTTCCTTTTCAGCATGGACATATCTTTTAACCTTTCATATTGTGGTGTAAATATGTATCGTTTGGGTGGCATCATGTTGCAGTGGTTAAGTGTTTTAGCCTCACAGTTCCAGAGTCCTAATCGTGAATCCTGGCCTAGACTAAGGTTGTGTGGTATAATGAAGCTGAAAAAGTATCAAGAAACCCAATATTTAAAACAGGGTGGTTCCAGTATTTCATTCATTTCAGTACCGGAACTAAATAGTAGTTTTCAAGCACCTTATGCTCAGTCGTTTAGTAGTGTGGTTACAGCACCCTAACCTCCATGCTTTGAAGAAATATATGTTTTATTTCTAGCCTGATTGACCACAGAGAACTCCCCCATTCCCTTCTCTTCAATTAAATACAGTGTATTAATATAAATTTTCTGCAGGACCCCCAGCCCCCATCCACAACTCCAGATTGGTTTGCGGAGAGTAGCAAGGTGGGTTGCAATTGTGTGGCAGAGCAGGGAGGCTACTGTGAGACATATTCATTATTTGCTTCAGTACTATTTCTGACATCCGAAAGCTGGTATTAATACCAAACTAAAAATTTTAGTCCTGAACCAGCGCTGTCCTACTCATTGCCAGTGTGGAGTTTGCACATTTTCCCTGTGTCCAGGTTTTACTCCGGATAATTTTCTTACTTAACTGACTGGAATTCTTGGTCCACAATGGCTTATATACATTTATCCATCCATTTTCTGAACATGCTTAATCCTGTTTTGGGGTCTGGAAAATTATGATGCCTACTCTGTCTATTTGGAAATCAAGTCAAGAATTGAACCCTGAATGCTACTCCATTTCATCACAAAGCAATCTCACTTACACTGAGAGAAGCTGAAGTTGCTAGTTGACCTAAATGCACATCCTTTGGTTATGAGTGGATAAAAGGGCACCTGGAGAAAACCCTTGCAGGCAAAGGAAGAACACACTAACAAAGAGAGCAGGATGGGATTTGATCAGAGCTGTCCTGCAGTTGAAAGGCTGCTGTGATTAGCAAAGCACCACCAGACTACCTAGAAACTTAAAATATGTAAAACTCCATGTGACCTGGTTCAGATAAAATAGGTGCAAAAGAAAATGTGATTGAAAAATTTGAAGGCCAGTTTAGTTTGGTTGCATGGTTTGGTTGCCTGTCTGTCATAAAGGCAATTAAATTGTTTTATCAAATGTGCCATCAGTTAAGCCAGTAAACGGTAAATGGTTCAAGTTCCACAATACTTTACAAAAAAAAAAAAAAAACGAAATGATTCAGTTCAGTTATAAATAAAATGTACATTATTCAAACTTGAGCGTTGCGGAGCAGAGTACAGTACAGGCTGTCTTGAGAAACCTCAGTTATGGGAATTCATCAAATTAGGGAATTTAAAATCTGCCTCTTGCTTTTGGCAAGTCATTCTTTATGGTGTACTCTAGGTGAGTTCGGAAAGTTCTCTACAGTGTAGCCTAGTTCACTGACCTGACATTAAATGTCCTCATGGCTGGCAAGACCTCCCACCATGACTTTGTAAAGCTGTTTTACTGTTTATTAATGTGGTTGGAAGCGGATTGTGTCGAACAAAGGTCCTTCTCTTATCACTGTGCTTTCTCTGCCAGTACCAATCAAAAGACAGAAGCCAAACACCAGAAAGTGCCAGTTAGGCATTCCACTACATGAGATAAGGTGAAAAATACACTGTTAAAAGAGTGCTGTGAGCTTATTACATTTTTAACTGATGGAGTTCTAGATGCTTCTATGGCTTCTCATATTTTGTGTATGGAGCTGAATTATTCTTGAGAAGAGGCATCTTTCTAAGGACTTGCAAATTTTTCATGTGTGTCGCTGTCTAAGGACATTGAGAATAAAACTGAGCTCTGCAAGATGACCAAGGCGTATGCAGTATTGCAATGGAGTCTTCTAAACCATTACAGTAATAGATTGTGAGGTTTTCCTGTGATGTCCCGTTCAAGTTAAACACCACCATATCATGTGAAGTGAGCACAGGAAATAAGAAGCTCAGCATGTTTAAAATAAAATGGTAGAAGAAAAGTTCCAATTGCATGTGAGCATAATATCTGGGCATGAAAAACCATTATAAGTAGAAAATGGTGTCGAGGCTAGAGTCTTTAGTTTCTTTGCATTTCCATACTTCCCTATGTTCATTGTGGTTAGAAGTTAGGCAAGTGAAAAACAGTGACATACAGGATCAAAGGTGAATAGGTTGTTTACCTAGTTAGTTCTGGGCGTTTCACATCACTAAATCACTTTGGCTTATCAGTACCAAAGAAGAAGAAATCAGAGTCTTTCGTAACAATGCACCACTGTACAGTATCTTCCAGTGATTGGTGTTTGTTTTAAGCGAGCTGATTATGTCCAGCAAGGCTGTAAAAAAAGAAACTAAAAAGAACAGGGAAATGAGCACCCTTACGAGAATTTAGATATTCACATTGATCAGCTCTTCTGTATATTTGTGATGTCCAAAAGGAATCAAAGGTATTTACATTTAAACTTTTAGCAAATGGATTAAGGAGTGATACTGAAGAGAATATACATTTGGATGTAAGCCGATGAAGAACCCACAAATAAGTCAACCCTTTTCTCCATTTTACATTCGGTGATTTTCCTTTGCAGAGCAGTCTACAAGAGAGTAGATAAAGCAGGCAGTGGGTTTCTGTTTAGCCAGGATTTTGGGCCGAATTTATTTTTCTTTCTGATATTTGCAGTGTTTATAAAAAGGGGAAACCTTCCCTCATTTCTAAATTGTTAAGTATGACTTTTTTCTCTGAAATGTGGTATAACTACTATAACTGGTGGATTTTCAAAATAAAGAGTTCTACATTTATAAAATAGTAATCATACCTTCTGAAGCTTTGCCAGATACAGTAAAAGGCACAACTTTCTTGCTTATTGTGTTCTAGAAGAAATGCCTGAAGGTAAAGCCAGATACCCCTCTATAACATAGTGCTCTTCTGTTTAGCTTTGACGTTTAGGGATGAACCAAAAGATATTTACATTCATTTTAGCTGCTTTTATGCCATTCTTCTTCTTCTTCTTCTTCCTCTTCTTCTTCTTCTTTTTTTAGCTGCTCCTGTTAGGGGTAACAGTAAATAAATAAATAGTGTCATGTAAATGTAGTCTTCTTTATTATTTAAAAGTAATGATTTTGCTGTAATTTGAGGCTATGGTATTACAAAATCTGTTAGCATAAATATAGGCTACTTTTTATTAAACATATAAATTAGGGCAACATTCCTACCTGATATTCTTTTACCGTTTTCAGTTATATGGTGAAGAAAACAAAGTGTTAGTCCCATTTTTTTAACTAATGAATTCAATGGGGAATATATTGCAGAAACAGTCATATCTCATGTTATGCTGTTAAAAACTGGTTTCTTTTATGTCTCCCTTAGGGCATTACCTTCTGAACTCACTTGCAGAATAAAGACGAGGATGAGTGAGTACTATCAAATCATTTTTGTAAATTCTAGTAGTGTTATATTAAAATTTGAAAGAGAACTGTCAAAAATAGCCTTTACCATTGCATATCACACATTTGTTTGGGTAAATGTGAGACATAAATGGAGAATGCACTATGCATTCATCATCGGTATAACAAAAAATACCGTTGAGTAATTCTGTTTAAATTGGGAAGATTAATTTGTGGAGAAGAAGACGACCACAAAGCAAGGTGGGTGAGTCAGAGTAAAAGTTTGTATAGCATGCATGCAACAATTGAAGACAGGATTTAACTCATTTTGTGTAGGGGATAGTGAGGGCCCCACAAAGAGCTCTTATTTTGGGTTGGCCACCAGAGAGGGAAAAGAAAAAGAAAAATCAAAAGAAGACAAATGAATTCAGACTCATCTTGTGGTCAAGTGAGTCAGTGGATAGTAATTGATGGTTAGCCTGGCACGTGTACGGCTGTCTATGCTTCCTTTCTCCACACTTACATTTGCAATTTGTTTGCTCTGCAGCTGCCTTGAAATTGAAATTGAATGGAGTGAATTAGATTCCTCTTGTGTGATTCACTTCCACAGTAGAGCAAGGAGCAGATTACTAGCAGGGAAGGATCAGATTACAAAAAAAAAGTTAGGAAGGAATGTCTGAATAATAGAACATCATGTTCTGTGGGACCTATAAAGTTAGAGAGTTAGTGTTAACTGAAACAGTAACCTGATCAGCACGAGATGAAACTTGTCTCATTTTAAATGATATTTTCTGGATATAAAGAGTAACACATCAGAATGTGCTTGTTGGCTTTCTCACACTTAAAAATCAGCCAGTTGGAGGTCTGCTGTTACAAGCTGTGCCTGAATATGGATATGGATTCTTTTCTTCATAATCACAGACTGATAAGCAGACAGTCTGATCAGACATTTTATTAAGACAATGGGGTGGAAAAAAGTGGTTCTTCACTGTCCTATGATGCCATTCCAGCTGACTTTGTCTGTTTTGTGGTAAGTCACCTGACTTCTGTAAGCTGATTAATTTTAAAGCTACAGTTTTTAACTGTACGATGGGTAAAGAGTGCAACCTATGTAAACAGGATAGGGCAGAAAAAGTTGCATCAATATATTTTGTCACATGCGGAGGAGAGTTTTGCTGTGTGCTTCACTCAACAGAGAGCACTTGTGTTCTGACAGTAAAGGGGCTGTTTAACCATGCAAGCTGCACCTGCTAAGCAGCCTAACCTTTGGTTGTAGTAGTGATCGCTAAGCTAGGTATCAAATTACAATTAGTAACAAGGGTCACATCACAGTTTTGGCAACTTAGGCTGTTAATTGTAAATCTGTTTGAAAAAAATCTAAAGCTTGGAAGAACACTTTTTTTGATCAGGTTTGGCAAATTAACAGAATTATAAATTGAAGGTATGAATAAGGTCATGAAATTTATTAATATCATTTTTAGTGGATCATTCCTTAATTCATTCTTTGAAATATTTTTTTCAAACATGGTGGGGCACCAATAACCCTGGACAGACAACAGGCCATTACAGGGCACGCTCATTCAGAACCAGTTGTGAGTCGCTAGTCAATTTAACTTGCATGGCCTTGGCATGAAGGGGAAAATCTGAGTACGTGAAGAAGGAAAAAAAAAAAAACAGCTACAGGGGCAAAGTGAAAATTCTACATAGTGTTCAGTTTGGGATTTAAACCCATAACTGCCATGTTATGTCACTGTGCTTCCCCATCATCCATTAAGTCATACATAATTTTTAGATTTCACTTTCAAGACACCAAATGTAATTAAAAGCAACAAGATAAAAATATTTAATACAATATAATTCAAGCACCCAATAAACAATAATGAAGTGAAGTGTAATGGACGTAGCATTTGAAACTCTGTTTTGGACAGGAAGCTGGTATAGCTATGCTCTCTGCTTGGCAAAGTGTTCATTACATTTGGTCCTAATCAGTGTTATTGCATCAACAGTCTAAACCCGTTGTTATCTGGTAAGACAATTGAACAGACAAGTGTGGTAATCTTAATGAGAGCAGATGAAGAAGAAAATTGGCCTAGACTCTCAACATGAAAGAAAGATGCTTAAATTTAGCTGAAGTTCAGAGCCTTTTTGAGAAAGATGTCAAGGCTGATACCATAGTAATTCAGGCTAGTTTTCCTGGAGTCATGTTTTAGACTTCTGAAGTTAATCTTAAGGTCACACAAGAAGCATTTCAACAGTAGTAGTAAGCTAGTGAACTAGTGTTAGTATTTTTTAGAGTTGGGTCTGAGATCAAAACATTTCCTGGCATCTTAGGTTTCTGGCCTTACCTTCCTATTAACTTTCGTATAGAAATGTTTTTTGCCTGGACCAATGGTCTGCTGTGCATACTGTGTGTTGTAAGAGAGTTCAAATTGTTCTAAGAACCTGAGATTTTGTAAACAGTCCTATCATGCTTCATTGATTTAGACTGAGAGGGGATGAGTTACAGTGCCATTAGAAACCAAGCAAAGGGTCAGGCCTTCTGGAAGTCATACTGACTTGGTGAAATCCTATGATTATTTGTCTCCTAGATGGCTACATTAAATTTTCAACAAATAGTTGAAGTTTTTTTTTTTGTTTTATAAGTGACAATAAGTGAAGAAGTAATTTCAAGGAACATATGTAAATGGACTGTTTTTCAAGTTCAGTTATGATAATCCAGGACTGTTCAGAAAATTTTCCAGTTAATGTTACAATAGTTCTCTTCATGCTTCTGTTTATTTACTTTGCTTAACACACTTTGTAAACACCTGTCAATCTGTGCTATTTCCCAGAAGATTTACGTATTACTCTGTGTGTTCTCCCTGCGATGGACTAGTGCCTTGTCCAGGTATTGTTCCTGCCTTGTGCCGTATGCTTACCTGGATGGGCTCCAGCTCCTCAACAATGCTAATTGGGTTGAAGTGTGTTAAAAATGTTTACATGGATGTGTTTGATGTATAGGGACAGGATATGTATTTTTATATTTATTGGGGTGCATGCAATAATCTTTGACTGTTTTTTTCCCTTTATTTGAAAATAAATCATTACAAAAGAATCAAACAAATAATATAAACATAGCATACACAGCAGTATGCTTCAGTGCTCCATTCAAAAAGGAATTTGGTACACCCAAAAATCCTTGATAGCTTTTGAAAAACATCTGAGATAACTGGAACAACATAATTGTTAGTTAACCAAATGAACTGAGAGGACTGAGTGTTCTCCAATGGTGTAATCTTAATCTGTCCAGTGGTTTGTTAAATTTAGAAATATATTGCATAATTATGATCCATATGCTTAGAAGTTTCACTCCAGTGAGCCTTATCTTTTTAGAGCTGATGCCAATGTCAGGCAGACTCACAGGTTCTATAATAACACAGATGTGGCATCCGATCCAGGATTAGGTCCTTCCTTGTACTTGTTGCTGCTGGAATAAATTCCAGCCCAATCCAATCCAAAACTGGAACAAGTCGAGCAAGAAATATAATGGATATACTGTAGATGAAACATAACCTTTAAAAACAGATTATTTATCTTGCTTTTTAATTTTTTATATCAATAATTTTCTTGCCTTATGTATATATGCATTTATTATTTTCATTGTAACACCTGAAGAAATATGGAATATATTTTAACAGTTTTTGCTGCACATACAAACCAGCAACTGTTAATCAGCCAGGAAACATATGATTGCATACTAAGGAAATCAAAGCAGAAAGAATCACAGAGAAACACTGCTTTGGGTTTCATATTGGTGCTGCGTGCTGCCAAAATGAGCCACAGAGGAAACAGAAGATAAAAACCTCAAAACCATTTTTAATAAACTTTTAATACTACACCTGAAGAAATAATGTGTTAAAAGAATGAAATTCTTCAAAATTTCCTTTACTTTTTCTATTGCTTGGGTAAGATGCTTCTGCTTTGATGACAAAAGAGTTTTGAGTTTAAAGTGAGCAGATATAGGGCTTCATCAGTTTGTCTTTGTGGAGTATTTTCTTGGTTTGTAGACATTATGTCTCAGGTTTTCAAAATGCTTTCAGTGTGACCCCATCTAGTTAAATGTGACATCTTTTGAGCGGGAAATTTTTTGTTTGTCCCTTAAGTTTAAAGTGTGAGCCTCTTGACTCATTTGACAGTAAATTACTCACAGAGCGCTCTTTGTGTGTGCACCCTGTGGCTGCTTCACAGGAAAAGGGCAACATGTGAAAATGATTACTTAGTAGAGGCAACTCCCGCACTTGTTCATTTCCTTACTTGATTGAAGGAAACAGCCAATTTAGCATTAGATAATGATTTTCATTGACAATATGCTGGACAAAACAGAGTTACACCTATGTTTTTTTTTGTTTACTTCTTTTGAATTTTGCATGCTTTTTGCAGATGACATTGTGTTGTGTAGCACCGGAAAAGAGAAAGTGGAGAAGAAGTTGGAGGAATGGAGAAAGGCATTGAAAGATAAGAGTATTGCAGATATATAGGAAGAAGACATAGTATGTGAGGTTTAAAGATGATCAAGATTCAGAAGTTAGACTGAAGGGAGATCTATTGAAAGAGTAGATAAATTTAAATGTCTAGGATCAGTGGTATCCCACAACGGAAACCTAGATGCAGAGATAACCCATAGAGTGTAGTGTGGATGGAACAATTGGAAGAAGGTATCAGGAGTATAGTGTGATCAAAGAATTAAGGCGTAGGTTAAAGGTAAGGTTTTTAAAACAGTGGTAAGACCAGCAATGATGTATGGAGCTGAGACATGGGCAATAAAGGGAGCGCAGGAGAAGTTAGATGAGGCAGAATTGAGAATTCTTAGATGAATGTGTGGAGTTACAAAAAAGAGGGAATAAGAAATGAGACAATTGGATATATACAACAGAAGTGAGAGAGATATCTAAGAAAGTACAGGAAAGCAGGCTGAAATGATATGGACATGTGATTAGGAGAGACAATGAATATGTGGGCAAAAGAGTGATGTGAATGGAAGTAAAGGGGGGGTAACAATATCTTTCTTTCTTTCCTTCTCCTTTTTCTTAGATTTAAAAGTGCAGTCCTTTTTAGAAAAGAGGATGATGCCATGTGAATGTTTGTTTAGAAGTCTAGTATTAGTAAATCAGTCTATTTTTCTTGATGGTTTGTATTTCTATTTGTACTTATTATTTTTCTAGTAAAAGTGTTTATGATAATTAGTATGCGTTCCTATTTGTGATTCATTAGTCATTGTTGGTGGAGCGTGAGGGATGTTTTTTTTTTTAATACTTTTATTTATTAATTTTATTGTAATCATTCCATACAAATAGATCAAGTCATACAAAAAAAAAAAAGAATTGAAGACAAATCAAACCCCACCCTTGAGAAGGAGAGCATGGCCAAAGGAGAATTGCTTAGGGCTTTTTAATAGGGCAAAAATAAATAAAAGAAAGGAAAATATATATATATAGGTAAATAAAAAAAATGGAGAAGGGAAAGAAATGCGGAAATAATTATTTCTTCTTATTCTAAAATATTATTGATTAGATCCTGCCAGGTTTTGAAAAAATTCTGTACAGATCCTCTAACTGAGAATTTGATTTTTTCCAATTTCAAATAATATAAAACATCGGTTTCCCACTGACTTATCAGAGGAGAGTTAGGATGGTTTTGAGCATGCCATGTTTCATGGTATGTAAGAAGATGGAGACTCTGAGGCATTTGGGCTAATTCTTGTTTACGGAGGCCAGATAATGAAGGTCAGATGGAGGTGAGGAGGAAGCAAGGGGAGAAAGGGAAAGCTATGCTATTTGTATTTTATTCTATGTCCATATTGTCATGTTAAGAATTTGCTGAACACAGTATTGGTGGCTCAAGATTTGGGAAATGTTGAACTTTGGTATAACTAGGACATTTGTATGGTGGTCCAGAAACTATTCAAAGCAGTAAGTCTTGTTAATGTACAGTATATGCAATTTATAGTTAAAAGATTTAACATTTTTAACGGTGAGAATCCATATACACATTCTGTAGCTCAAAAATCAAAAAGTAACTCTCTTCTTAAACAGCCTGCCCAGCCTTTGTTTCAGTTCTTCTTTTGATTTTTTTAACTACACAAGGAAATGTCTTATAACAGACGGTTCATATTTATATGGCTCTCTGAACAAACAGAAGTGAGATATTGAGTAATGATAAGGATTTATTGTCATTTTAAATACAATGTTTAGAAATGTTTTATTGACTTTTTTATTTTCTTTTTGAACTAATTGTGATTTGATATTTAAATTTAATAAAACTATGTTGCATACATTGTGTGAAAAGTAGGAGGCTTTCACCCCAAACATAATCTTACAAACACAAGTCCCAAGTGTATACAAATGATTTACTGTGTAAAATACCTTCATAGGTCATTCAAACTCGTAAGGACAGGCACAATTCTTCCTTTTTCCTCTTCCTTTCTGCCTTTGTTTCTTCATCCAAGTGAGTGTTGTCCAGCTCCTTTCCCAAATCTGACCCCTGTACTGAAGTGGAGCTGCTTCCTTTATCCAGGACTCAGGAATACTTCTGGTGTCCCATGGAAGTACCTCTACGTTAGGCAGAAGTCCCATAAAGTACGGGCCATTAATCCTTTCAGCCCCCCCGACAACACCCACGGAACACAACAGTAAGTTGTCTTCTCCTGTCCTTCCATTGTACTAGCATCCCAGCCAGTTAAGGATCCTTCTGGGATGCCAGCATATCCATTCCTGTCAATTTCCTGGCTGTGGCAGAGTTCGCAAGGCCTAATTGGTGGGCCTGCCCCCTGAACAGGTAAAGAATCTTAAACCAGCCTGTCCAGGACGCCAGCCCACGTGTCTGCCATCCATTAATTCCAGAGACACCCAAGGAACCCAGTAGAGCTTCCTGTTGGAACTACAACTCCCATGCAGCCCTACCGGTGTCCAAATGAAAGCCATACTAGAAGGATGCTGCCATCCAGCATATTCAAGGAGCATATAATCTCTCACTGTCTTTTCTAATATATTGGCCTCCCAACTGGGTAATGGAACATCATCCATCCTGGCTGGAATGGCAGCCCATCCCTGCCTTCCATTATAATGGACTAAGGCAGAAAAAGACTTGGAAACCCATAATGACTCACTGTTTATTGAGGAGCATATGGGGAAGAGGTAATAATAGTAATAATAATGATATATAGTTTGCAAGGAGCACTCACCACATGAAACATAGGATCTTTTATTTTGAACCCAATTACAAGACCACAAACACACCTCAAAACAGGCAGTGAAGGATAGAACACTTATTAGGCATTAGAAACTAACCATACCTAATAACTTTTAAATCTGGTGTAACTTTGCACAGAGGATGAATTGTCTGTATTGCTATCTGTTGTTAAAACAGAGACACAGACAGACAACAAACATTACAGGACACACTAAATATACAAGCCATGGACTTTCTTTCTGTAATATTTCTTTTTTTTTGCCAAATAGTTGCTGCTCTGTATGTGAAATTCAAATTAACATGTGAATGATTGGGTGGCACGGTGGCGCAGTGGGTAGCGCTGCTGCCTCGCAGTTAGGAGACCCGGGTTAGCTTCCCAGGTGCTCCCTGCATGGAGTTTGCATATTCTCCCCGGGTCTGCGTGGGTTCCCTCCCACAGTTACTCCGGTTTCCTCCCACAGTCCAAAGACATGCAGCTTAGGTGCATTGGCGATTCTAAATTGTCCCTAGTGTGTGGTTGGTGTGTGGGTGTGTGTGCACGCCCTGCGGTGCAGTGGGCTGGCGTCCTGCTTGGGGTTTATTTCCTGCCTTGTGCCCTGTGTTGGCTGGGATTGGCTCCAGCAGACCCCCGTGACCCTGTAGTTAGGATATACTGTAGCGGGTTGGATAATGGATGGATGGAAAACATGCATCTGTTGTAACATGAAATGCTACAGAGGAAGGAGAAAACTGAAAGGATGTAAAACTCAGTATGGGTTTTGACTCTTTATCATCTTCTGAAGAGGATTGGTTGGTGAATAATACAAATTACAATTTTTAGTTTGGACATTTACAAAGCATATTAAACAAACATTATGTTTTTATAAGTATATTTTTCTCTTAGATTTAAAAGAAAAGGCAAGTAACCTGAAAAATATAGTTGTTATTAACATCCAAAGGTAATGTTGTTAAATCAAGTTAGCCAGTCTCGTTTACTGATTTTTTTTTGTGCTATCAGTACAACAAATGCTAATGCAAGTGATTATGCTTACATTCATTAAATGTAATAGTCATTTTCCAACCCGCTATATCCTAACACAGGGTCACGGGGGTCTGCTGGAGCCAATCCCAGCCAACACAGGGCAGGAACAAACCCCGGGCAGGGCGCCAGCCCACCACAGGGCACACACACACACACCCACACACCATATTTAACATATATTTTGGAAAATTCAGATACACTTTGCTATGGTTATTATTATACAAGAGAGGACCCAGACATTCCCAGAATTCTTAAAAAGTTCATTATGCAACTTACAGCAATTCCCATTTAGTCACAATCAAAATAATCCCCTTAAGATGTAATAAATAGACTTGCCATAGCCTTGTTCCATTCCTGGAAATACTTCCTGCACTCATCTTTATTTGCTGCGTCTAGGGCCTCCTGTGATTTTTTTGCTGGATTTCTCAAATTGTATATCCTTTGGTTCTCAATTTTAATTTTGGTGAACAAAAAAAGTCAACAGGGTGTGAGATCTGGTGAATACAAAGGGGGTGTGAAGCAACAACCACATTGTTTTTGGTCAAAAACTATTTGAGTGACAATGTGTTGTGTGAGGGTGTGGTGTCATGATGCAAAGTACAGTTTTATGTGTGCCACTGCTCCAGACGTTTTTTCCTGATGGTTTCCCACAGAAGTCTCAGTGGTTTAGTGTAATGTTGCTGAGTAACAACAGTCTGTTCACAGGGAGCAAACTTATTATGAGCAAGTCTGTTAATGTCAAAAAACTGATTATCATCATTTGATATAACATGATGTGACATGCTTTTTGTCAGCTAGAAGAAAAATCACCAAAGTCACGCACAAAAAAATAAGTCATAAATACACATCTCAGTCAACACAGCACAGTGCCACACAGACTGATTAACAAGACTGTAGGCATACCATACCTAGTGGCATAGTTGATAGCTACACTCTACTGTACTCCAGTGCTATTGGTATTGACCATGTCTGGGAATTTTTGGATTCTCCCCTCATATGTGACTTTCATTGAGCTTTTTTCTTTGAATTTGAGAGCACTGCTTTCAGTCAAATTGTGTCCCGGAAATATTCCACTAGAATCAGTATGTAAATCAGTCAGGCATTTTTTATCTGTTCATAAAAGTCAGTTCACTGCACTCACAGGGTCCAGTCATTTCTGAAACATACAATCAGCCAATATAAAATTGGCAGTCGGCCTTGATGACATGACCTTGTAGATGTAGGAGAAATATCTGAGTTCCCACGAGTAAATTCACGCAGCCAAGTGGAAATCATGTAAACTCCATACAGACAATGACTGGCATGCAGCAGCACCACCACCCACTGTGAAACCAAAACTTCACTTAAGAAAATAAAAATATTACAGGTTTTTGTTTCTCATTCACACAAAGTTTCAGCATTATGTAAGCACAATTCTCATTATCTTTATATAATAATAATAACAAAGAAATCAAAACATTCCACAATTTACTTAAACAAAAACAAGATCTGTAATTATTTTTTGTTTCATTTTTAACATTCGCAGAATGTTTTAGCATTATGTAAGCCCAATTCCCATAAAAATAAAAAAATCCAGCTCAAGTAGCTTGTTGTTATGTTTGGTGTGGCACTGGCATACACACACATCTGTCTGCATTTATCTATTCACCCATCCATTACCAAGTTCAACATGTCTCTTCAGCACAAAGCACAAGCCTATAATAAGGGCACTAAAATAAAAGGAGTGTTTTTTTTTAATATTCACACATTGTGTAGGCCCAGTTCCAACTACCTTAAAAATTTAGATCCAGCCCAAGCAGGTTGTTGGTGTTTATGACTAGCACTGGCAATAGTGCACATCCCCACCTGTCTGAACTTAAAACCCAAGTTACTGGAGAATTACAGATGCAGGCACAAGGAGAAAATGAAAACTCTGCACAGTTTCCTAACTGGGGATTTGAACACAGTAGCTTTGAATATATGCGGCAACATCAGTAAGCAGTTAATCCAGTTTTGTGTGATGTTGGATGTAGTCATGTTGTTTGCATTAAAACGGATGCACTGTTGCATACAACAGATAAAAAATGAGTAAAAAAGGATTCCATAACCAAAGCAAAGGAGCAAAGGTACATTCTGGAAAGAGGAGCGACACATGATTGGCAATAAAAGTGGCCATGCATTTTGCAGTACAGTTTTGACATACTTGGTGTCCCAAGCTCTTTTGGGAGCAGTGCTGCTCAAGAATAGATACTTGACCCTCTGTAGGCTTTCGAAGAAAGTGGCAAAACCAAAGCAGGCCTGCCACAAGAGGTTGCATAGTGGGTGACAGGACCTCTTCATCATATTACAGTCCAACTATATTAATAACCAGCAAAGGTAACTTGACTGTCAGAGCCAATGCTATCCAATGGTACCCACTTTTTCCATCTGACAATGTTGTCTTTATTGTACTATTGTTTATGATAAATCTATTCAAGAATGTGGCATCTTCCATCTCTAAGGAAAAAGCTGAACTCTTTGGTAAAATTGACCCAGCACCACTAGAATGCAGACCAAGTTTTTTTTTTACCTTATACCATACAAGATACCATCCATGGTGGAGAGTGATCAGTTACCACTGGTAGATATCATAATGGAAGCCTTGTTCTCAAGATGTTAATGTAGTCACAATGCCTTTCTTAGTATATGATGAAAAGTGTTGGTATAGGCACTGTTACATTCTATCCTTTGAACTGCAGGCCAGTGTGATCGCCTCATGAAAACCAAAGATTTGGCCCCAGTTTTTCTTCCTGTGACCATGTAGTGCAAAATGCTGTCTAAAAATAAATGGTTACATACTGTATATTATGAGTGTCACAGGCAATTGATTTACTTGATTAACTTGATTTTAAAGACCCTTGATTAAATTTACCTCTGAATAATAGGAGGAAGCATCACAAAGTGTCAGTGGTTTGGAAGCTTGTCATGTTAAAATACAATGTGCTTTTCTGTCAACAAGTTAGCACTAAATTGTTGCATTTAGGTCAGATTAGAGATATTTGATTGGAGAATGATGCCTGTTCTTTTGTGAAAAAAGGTGGTTGAGAATCTGTGAAAAGCTAAAGATAACCTTCACCCAATCGGAATATATCACAAACAATGCTGCCTAGACCTGAAAGCTAAATTTCAGCCTTTTTATTGGATAAAATTCTGTTTGTAATTCAGTAAAACTTCCTTTTTCCATCTGAGCCTAGAGTCGTCTGAGCAGTGGCCATTTTGCTAAGGTGTAAAAACAAAAGTGAGTTGAAGTAACAATGGAATATAGTGTTTTAACTATAAAATCCTGTACATCAAGTATAACTTAGTATTTATCATCTTATTTACTTGAATTATCATGAAAATAATATGTAAATTACTCAATTACCAAGACAGTCAATAGTGATAGCAATAATATATAAGCTATTTTGTGTGTAAGTCAGAATTTGCACTTAAAATGTCCATTAATGTAAATAAATGCAAAAATGCTTTATTATTTTCTTTACACAAAAACATTTCAAGTGTATTAAACAGTGAAGCTATATTAAGTACTCTAAATTGCAAGACACACATAATTAATAGTAAAATGAATGGCGGGTTTTGCATAGTATGTTATGCTTAAACATCCTACAGCTTTTGATAATGACATAGTACTTCATAGAGTTGGAAAGGGTATGATGATGGCACAAAAACCCACTACTAACTGACGATTGATCCCTCAGCAGAGATACGCTACATTTACTAAAAGATTACAAGGAGTGCCACACTGCTCCCAGTAGCTGTACTCCTTGAAATGGAATGGCTGGGACGCGCACTTAGGACACTAGGAATTACAAACAGCAGGATCTACCTCTCCTCTCCTCAGATAGTTGCTGACTTGTGACAGAGCTTATTTGCATGGCTGTGCATTCTTCCGATTACTTTCAGTGACACGTGCTGTCTCTTGAGAGATTGCTCAGTGTCACCTCCTCTACCCTAAAGTTATACATGGATGGGACATGTTCTTAGTATGGTGGCAATTACAAGCAGTGAATTTTACTGCTCCAGCTAAACAGCCAGCTGCCAATCAAGCTTCTTACCTGTGTCTGCGCTTACTTGCATGTGTTGCCAGTTACATATGTGCTTGTTTGTATCTGCAAAACTGCCTTAATCAGAGACTTGCCTATACAGTGACTTGCAAAAGTGTTTGTCCTGTTTTGTCACATTACAGTCCAGAATTAAATTGGATTTTCATATGGATTGTATGCAATGGACTTAACAAGACGGCCCAAGTTGTTGAAATCCAATGAAAATAAAATACCTTGTATATATATAAAAATAAGTATAGTGCCTTATGAAAGTATTCACCATCCCTTAGTCTTTGTTCTGTTTTGTTGTATTACAATCTGGAATTAAAATAGATTTTTGGGGGATTAGCACCATTTAATTTACCACTTTGATGGTTATATTTTTTTATTGTGATGCAAATAATAATTAAGACAAAAAAAATAGAAATCATGAGTGTGCATACAGTACGTATTCACCCCCCAAATACTTTGTAGAGCCACCTTTTGCTGCAATTACAGCAGCAGGTCTCTTTTGGGAAATGTCTTTATTAGCTTCGCATATCTCACCACTGGGATTTTTGCCCATTTCCTCAAGGCAAAACTACTCTAACTCCTTCACGTTAGGTGGGCTGCTTTGGTGTACAGTAATCTTCAAGTCATGCCAAAGATTCTCAGTTGAACTGAAGTCTGGGCTTGGACTAGGTCACCCCAAGACATTTAAACATTCCCCTTTAAGCCACTCCATTGTATCTTTAGCAGTAAGTTTAGGGTCAGTGCCCTGCTGAAAGGGGAACCGTCATCCTAGTCTCAAATCTATGGCGAGCTGAAACAGATATTTTGAAATAATTGCCTTATATTTAGTGCCATCCATCTTTTCCTTCAATCCTGACCAATTTGTCTTGTCTGTGAGAATGAAAAACATCCCCACAGCATGATGCTGCCAACACCATGCTTCACTGTGAGAATGATGTTCTCAGGGTGATGAGAAGTGTTGGGTTTGCGCCACACATGGTGTTTCTCATGATGTCCTAAAAGTTCACCAGAGAACCTTCTTCCATGTGTTTGGGGAGTCCACCACATGGTGCTGGTCAAACATGTTTCCTTACTTTTTCTTTAAGCAATGGCTTTTTCTGGCCACTCTTCCATAAAGCCCCACTCTGTGGACTATACAGCTTAAAGAGGTCCGAAGGACAGATATTCCCATCTCTGCTATGGATCTTTGCAGCTCCTCTAATGTTATCTTTGGTGTCTTTGTTGTATCTCCTTGCCCGGTCTGTGAGTTTTGATAGGTGACTTTCTCTTGTCAGGCTTGTAGTAGTGCCATATTCTTTCTGTTTGTTTATAATGGATTTAATGGTGCTCCATGGAATATTCAAAGATTTGGATATTTTTAATAACCCAGACCTGATTCATATTTCTCCATAACTTTGTCTCTGACTTGTTTGAAATGCTTCTTGGTCTTCATGTTGCTTACTTAGTGGTGTTGCAGAATTAGGGGCCTTTCAGAACAGGTCTGTTAACACAGATATCATGTGACAGAGTATGTGACACTTTGCACACAGGTAGACCCTAATCAGCTAATTATGATTACAATTAACTAAATATCTAACATTATGTACATATCCATAATCTTTCTAAGTTTGCCTCCTGAGTACAATTGAGAGTATGTGCACATTGTACAAAGCTTTACCAACTGCATATGCCATAGAACCTCACAAGTCCTCTTCAAGTTTTGATGGTGACATCACTTGTGTATACAAGAAAATAATTTTGAACGGTTAGGAAAGGCATTGTTTAAAGTTTTCTGCTGGCACAGTGTGGAGAGAAAAGGAGGAAAATGGAGCAGTGAGATGAAAGAATGAGAAAGGTGTTATGAATCAGAGCTTTGACAGTAAATTGCAGGATTTAATCTTCTTCCAGTAACGAATGAGGGAGTAGATGGCATCTGGTTAACAGTAGAATTACCAGAGCCTACAAAAAAACTTGTAGATCCGGCCCACCTTAAATCCGTTCACACCTCTCCCTCAGCGTCTTTTGTCCTGTAAATGTGCCGATTAAGACAAGCAGCCTGCTATTCTATCCCCCGCTGCCGCAGACCGTGCACAAACTTCTCCCAGCTCATGCCTTGATTGATTATCTGGGAGTGAAGTACTGGAGTTTTAGAGTGGAAATATTAGATCATTATTTGGAACACATGCATTTCATGTGTGTTCCGTTTCTATAATAATCTGTGTAAACACATTGTTAAAACAGAAATGTTTGTCATATTTTAGTAGTAAATGACAAATCATCACATTCAAATGTTAACAGTTTAACCCTTTAACCGCCAACTCCCTAAATATTCCCCACGCCAGGCGAAATCTGAACAATTTTCGTTTTTTTACTTTTTTACATTTTTTTTACATTTTTTACATTTATTCAAGCAGTATTGACCACTAAATGTTGTGCAAGTTGCCAGTGTACACACAAAATCTATAAATGTAACCTGAATTCTCAGCTAAGCAAAACATCTTGATACCAAACCGTGCCCTTTTCAATGGTAGATACTGTCGAAACTGTAAGCGGCCCTTCCACGACAATAAACTTTCATCAACTGCAACTGACGGTCCTGGCATGTAGGGCAACTGAAATGCTTCAAATAAATGATCAATCAAAGGACGTAGCTTGAACAAGTGGTCGCGGTTTGGATCTTTCTTATCTGGCTCGTTTCTGTTGTCATTCAAATGAAAGAATTTCAGCAGCAAAGAGAATCGGTTACGTGTCATGACAGCTGCAAAAATAGGTGTTGCATACATAGGATCTGTAGACCAGTACATCTCAATATCTGGTTTTCTGATTATTCCCATCAACATCAAAATCCCAATGAATTTTTTCATTTCGTTTTCATCAGTGTCAAACCAAGCACGAACACGGGAATGTGGAGGTAAATTGGGATTTTTCTCAATAAACTGTGCTGCATACAGATTTGTCTGATGAACAAAATGTCTGATCAAATCAGGTGACACAAACAGCTCATAAAACTGCTCAGCAGTGTAATTGTTTACATCAACAATAAAGCCACACGTTCCCTCAAACGAATGCAGAAAAGGTAGTTCACCACGGGCAGCAGCCCAGCTGAGATGCTGGGGATACACCCACTCAGCGCCGTCATCCGATGCGTCTTCATTCACAGTATCATGCAGCGCACGTTGCTGCTCATCACTGTTGCTAAAATCTTCTTCAGAACTGCTACAATCATGATCAGAACTGTTCAAAATCGCCTGCAAAGCCTCACTTGAAGTCAGTTTACGTTTCGCCATATTCACAGCTGTTACATGCGAATCACGTCACATGACCGGCCAAAACAACCACAGACTTGTCGAAATACAACGTAGTAATAATACCCACGCCAAACCGTCAGTTATACTACTTGCCAGGCATTCATATAACCACAGGCAAATGTGCCGGATAATTCCGGCAGTATGGCGTTAGCAATAAAACAACGGTGCCGGATATATCCGGCAGAGGGCGGTTAAGGGGTTAAACACACTCAAGGACCCGTCCTTCCTACATTTACGACGTGTGTACCTGTTGCAATGCGCACACTTCTTTCTATACTGTGGTTTCTATTACACACCTGAAAGAAAACCTCGGTTTACGAACGTCTCTGAACACATACAAATCGGGTTACGACCAAAAAGTTTGCCAAACTTTTGCATCTGTTCACGACCACACACTTGGTATATGAACAAGCCAGTTTCCCTTTCGGTTTGTGTGCGCCGATGATTTCGTCATATTGTCTTCCGAAAAGATCACGTCTCGTCTCCCTAGTCTCCCTCCCAGGATTTTTTTTCATAATAGAGAGATATCACTACATTATGCCAGTTTCAATTATTTCTTTTTTCCCAACTCCTAATTTTGGGATAAGATTAAATTGATTCCTTACTAATACACTGCTGCATATGCAAAGAGTTAAATATTTTGGCTGGATGCGTTTGGATTACGGTGCTTTCCATTTGAACACTGACGGCAGCAGGATGTGCTTATCAGCTAGATTTAAAGGAAAGATGGCCCTTTCTTGTAAAAAGCCAGTTTGTCTTTAGTTTCATGTTCTGTTGAAACAAAGCACAAATAAATGTTACAACAAAACAGTACTGTCTTCACGGTTGGTGTTATAATGCTACAGGAAAAGATGAGGTTTATTATAAATGAAATGCTAGAAGTGATGATCCCACATTTTGACGTATTAGCATTTCAGACCTCTAGTTGTTGTTCTGGCTAGGATTTAAGTAAGAGTGGCAGTGACACATTTGTTCAGTTAATATGTAAAGGGCAGTTTCCAATTTGCACATTGCAGATTAGCTTTAGACACCTTTGTTCTTACAGCAAAACATGGAACATACTTTTGTCCTGAATATGTCAAATGATGTGTTTTAATACCTACATAGATGGTAATCCTTTAAGGTTTATTGGCCCAGCTAATATTGCTTCCAAATTGGAAAAAGATGGGCTGAAGAATGGAAAATGTTTGCATTTTGTAATAGACTTGTTTATATCCATGTAGATCTTATTCTGGGCAGGTCCCAGCTTAGCTGAAACTTAACTCCTAGGAAAATGATTTTTTTTTTGTGGAATAGTCTGACATTTCTAAAATGCAAATAAAAAAATTAAGGCCATAACTATGACATAAATAAAGGGCAAAGAGAGGGAGACTTCAATAACCATCTCCATGCAAAAGCCAAAAATTAGTAAACTTCGGTTTTTTTATTTTTATTTTTATTCAGAACAAATTCATGTCTAGCAGTTATTTGCTACAGTTTCTAGCTGGGTATTCTATTTAGAACTTCATAATTTTGGAAAAAGGATTATTTAGGCAGATAATATAGCCCTAGAGCCAGGATCACAGACTAATTTGTACAAGTGGCATGAGATAGCTGTTTCTCCTCACATACATACGATCCTATGTAAGTTTGTTGTCATTTATTGGAGTTCTGCCCATTTTCATGAGTTTCCTTCAAGAAGTCCAGTGTCACATCCCAACAACATTCAATTGGATTAATGAACTTGTGCATGTCCATCACTGCACTCATTGACAGCTTAATACTAATCTCACAGGGCCAGACGTGATTCTCGAACGAGAATACACATCTGGGGACAACAAAGTAAAAAGTTTGTAGTGAATAGTGGCAAAATTGTTTTAAAGCACTGCTAGGGTTTCAAGGAGAGAGCAAAAGATACTGAGAGAAAATAAAAAGCTAAAAGCTGCTGTTATCCATTAAGGAGCTCAGTAGCAAAAGGTAACGGACGTTTAATAATTAATTTGCACAATGAAATGAGCACTGCGATAGTGGTGACAGACAGATACACACACACACTCACGTAGACAACCGCAGCTACTGGATGTAATAGGTTCTGCTATGATATCTGCATGTCATTTTAATTATTGCATCACTGTATGACATAGCAGTAAACAGAGTTTAGACAAGCATTGTGGTCTGTGAATATATAATGTGTTTAAACGCTACAACTAATTTGTCATGGCATATTTGCATTTCTAATCAGATAATAATGTTAACTTCTTTACTTCTTGTGCATTAGGGGTCTGTGGCAAAACAGTATTTTAGAAAAAGAAGTGCTGCTCAGGCTTGTGTGTGTGGGTGCACGCCACTGCAAAGCCGTGTGGCTGCAGGGTGTTCAATGGGGAAACAAGCTGATTGCTTGTTGACACGCAGGCATGATTGGCTCAGTCGTTCCACATTAACATTCTACAGATTGGTAAGCAAAGCACCTGCAACCACAAAGGTATAAATGAACCAGAGTAGAGAGAAAGAAGAGGAAAGTAAATCGAGATCAAGGGAGATGGACAAAGTGGGTGCAGTGGATAGGAGGCATGGCTGTCGGGAAGAGACCCTGCAAGGAGTGCCAGGAATGGCACTCCTGAGTTGCATCACTCCTGCTCAGCATCCAAGGAGCAGGAGCAGCCAAAAGGGTTTCAAGAGTCATCCTACAAAAGCCTAAGAACTGTGGTGGGACATTGCCTGGCTGAGGTGGCAGGGGCACAAGCCATTTAATTGAGGACTGGGCTTCACTGCAGAAAACTGATGGTTGAGCAGGGCAACGCAAGAAGGACACCAATTTTGTCTCATTGGTTTTGTTCATGATTTTAACATTCATTTGGATTATTTGTAGCTAAGAACACTTATTTTTATCGTGGATTATTTACTTATTTATTTACAGGAGACTGCACTGCACTATTTACACATTACCCGGATTGTACAAAATAAAACTCCCAAGACATTTTTTGCATCAATTTTGTTGTTGTGTGTCCTCATTTCACTAGTCCATCCTCAGTTTCATGACAATCGATGTCCTAGGTACAGGTGATGCCAAGGCTGCGGGCATTTGTGCATCACAGTCTTCAGTAGCAAAAAACTTGTTTTTGAAATGTGGCAAACTCCTGAGTATGTAAATGTGCCTTCTAGAATTCTTTCACTTTATAGTCATAGCTCCATGAAGCTGTCCATTTTTAGGTCCTTAATCCCAGTCTGAAAACGGGAGCTGTTTATTTATGTGAGAGTTGGAGTTACTTAGTCCAGTGGTATTAGAAGCCACGTCATCCTGAATTCTCCACTCTGCATATATGAGACATTAAATTTATGAGTAGTTACTGTGCACATTTGGCAGAGCATCACTGTAAAAGAGAACATGACATTAGGGCACCTTGGACAGAATTTCAATGGGAGCGGATGGGATGTTGTAAACTAAAACCACTGTCTTGCTCTTCTTCTTCTGCACAACTTTCACGCTTTTCTGCTTTGAGTCAGATACGTTTTGTGTGGTTTTTTATGTCTTATTAGGACTCGGTTACCATCTTTTTGAAATGTTTTCTGTTTAAAGACAACACATTTTGTAACTGTCACAACCAGGCACATAAAAAAGTGCTAGGGTTACCAAACCTTTAGCTGTGACAGTGAGATGGCCGAAGAAAAGAGGATGTGTTGTTAAAAATCTGTTATAGGCCCAATTGCTAACGTGAAAAGAAGGAGCTATTCAAGAAGGGCCTGTGTCAAGCTTTCAAGAATTTGCTACATCCACCTGACATAGCACAAGCCAGGTTTAACTACCTTTCATAGGCACAAATCACAGAACTGAAATCAAAATATCACAGAATAAAACATTAGCAGTTAAAAAGGAATTAAAAATTAGCTCAAATTGAAAAACTTGACTTAAAAAGATAGTTTGGCTTTTCTAAATATATATCAGGACAGTTGACAAATTAAATTGCAGGCCTGTGAGGAAAAGCCACCAGGACTCTGCCCATATGAGCATCAGAGATAATCATTTGACAGTGTCCTGTGCTCTCATCATGTGGTGACCCAAAACACAAAACGAGCTCAAGCAGCAAGAGCAAGCCATTTGGCTCATACAGACATGCCGTCCTGCAAGTAGGTGTACAAATAAGCAGCTGCAAAGGATTTTTATGTCTTGACTTTTGATGACTCATGATGATTAGTAAAAATGAATTACGTTACTATAGAAGAGTGACTGAAGAAAAGACAACAAGGGTAGTTGAAGGATAGCTTACTGCTTTTCCTCATATTTGTAACCCTCCCTTCCACATTAGTTTGTGCACATCCTAGACGATTATTACGATGAGCTCGGTCATCTTTGTGGCCTGCTATCAGTGTGTATTAGTCAGCCCTCCCACTTGTCCTTCAGAAAGGCATTGGACTTCAAAAAAACAAGGCTGACTCCCCAACACTGACTCATCGTGTAACCCTCAGAAAGACACTTGAGCTGCCTATGCTTAGGTTATGGAAAAACATCCATGTAAACAATTGTAACATCTTAAATGCTTGTTACTTTGTATAAAAACTTCAACTAAGCATTTTTGTGTTCTGTTAATTTTGAGGTCTTTTTATTCAGTAAAATTCCTTTCTTATTGTATAGCAGACATATTTGAACTTTTGCCATCTTTTTCTTTTCTCGCCTCTGCAAATGGGGGTTTGATTCCTTTTGTATACTCTTAATATGCCACGCCTTCGCCTTTGAGAATGAGGCGTGAAGCAAGAGTTTAAACTTGCAAAATATTATTATCTGTGCACACTGTCCCTCCATGCCTGCACCGGCTGTTGTCAGAATGGGAAAGATAGTAACGTTTGAACATTTTGTCAGAAACTGGGAGTTTGTTGTACTTGACTACAAAGCTACACGTTGATGTTCACCTTGCTGCCAGGCCCAGAGGGTCAGAAGGTATATGTTGGTGGTACTTTCCTGATATCTATCTAATGGTTTTGCTTAAATTTTTCAGACCACACCGTAAGATATTTAACTTGGCAAATCTGCTTCTAAAGAAAGAGCTTTGTCATCTCTTAAATATAAAGTAGATAGGATTTTGTTTTAATTTTTGGTTTTATTTATTGGCATGTTTCATTAGGTGAAACTGTGTAATAACTTCCAGTGAAATACCTATATTACAGTATTATTATTTTTTTGTATGCTATAAGTGCTCCTTTACAAAACTGGATATTATTAAACTAATCATCTTGTCTTCAGGAACTGATGGATAAATGTTTAGATCTTTTTGAAGTGTCAGTTACTAACTAGTCAGTTAGAAACTAAAAGCATTTACTGTTCTGGATAACTGATTGCCAAAGACAGGTCACATTTAGAATTATTAAAACTCTTGCAACTCTGAAAGTAACCAGGGGGAGCAGGATCTGCCAGAGGGACCTGTCACCTTTAAGGGATATGTAGGATTCAGGGTCACTAGATGCCACTAGAGGGAGTCCAAAAGTGGTTTTGTTGCATGTAAGTGTAGCAGGTTTTTTGGTTTATTGAGTTAAAATTTAGGAAGAAAGCTTGTGGTAGTGGCTCATTACCAATGGGAAGAAAAGTCAGAGATTCAAAAGTGAAGTTAATTATTTATGTAACTATTTTGTTGCTTCTCAGAAGAAGGTTTGTTTACAAGATGCTATTCTATGCATTCCAGGCTAGAGAGAAAAACTACATTTCCATTTTGAAACTTTGCTGAGCTTGACTAGTGGGACTCATTCACAAAGATGTTTTGTTTTTATTGTTTAGTGTAGTGAATGATGACACAATTGTTCTTTCTCATCAGATCAAATTTTCTTAATATATGTCATCTGATCAAATTTCTTAATATAAATGCCAAGTAAATGCACACTTAAAATACATGCCCCCTTGACAGTGTAGTGTCATTGTGGCTTGAAGACTGTCTTTATCATCCTTGGGCACAAATCAAGAAGCAACTCAATTTTAAAAATGCCAATTAACCATCTTTGGAATGTGGGAGAAAACCAGCTTTCTACAGATACACAGGTAAAATGTGCAAATACCATCTGGGCAAGGCTGGAATTTGAACCCAGGCCTCTGTAGCTGTGAGGCTGCAGCACTGGCCCTTGAAATTTTGTGAATATAAAATATTGTATAAAATTGTATGGTAGTATGATTAGATTTTACTTCTGAAAATTGTATTTCCTTTTCTTTTTTGTTTCAAATGCTCTTACCTTTATTGTACATTTCTTGGAAAATCTTTTAATTCCAGAAAAGTATTTTAGCAGTAAAGCAAATTTGGTTCTTCCAAACTGGACATTAAATCTGTACTCAGCATTACCATTAGGCACTTTTTAGTTGGCCAGAAACCTGGCCCAAGCTGAATTGCATAGCTTTAAATCTATTCTGTTGACTTTATTTAAATGAAAAAAGACAATTAACTCCAGGGGGACATTTTAACTCCATTTAATGATGCCTCTGTGATTAATTCCCAGCCCACTTTACAGTTTCTTTGCTGAATGCAGTTCATGGCTTGCAAAGAGTCCTACCCAGGTATGTTATATTTTTCACCTTCCAGTCCATTATCTAACATTTCTGTAAGATAATAGACTGTAATAGACAAGTATGAAAGAATTACTGTTCTTTTCAGGTAATATAACAATGTATGTAGATGAGCTCTTCCCAGAGAAGTATGGCATACTGTATATCAGGGTTGACTTCATGGACTACACTTTTGTTTATGACATGGACATAAAACATATTACAGTCCATAGGAAGCCTGAGCCCTTTAAAGCAGCTTTGAGAGGTAAGTGATATTCAGGCTTGGGTGGGATATAAGTACTGGACATGCTTCTGCACACTGTTGTGCTAGCACAAGAGATGTAGAGACTAGAAGATGAGATGTTTTGAGAAATGAGGCCAAGGTCGTAACCAGAAAAGACAAAAACACTGGTGTAAACCTAATTGAAAACAAAAAATGTTAGTGAAAGAAGTGAGTGAAAGAAACATAGCTTAGGATCTTAGGGTATGCTATAGAAATTGCAACAAAAAGAGTTTTTAGGCTTGGTATCCACAGTCTCAGATAGTTACAGGACGTCGGGGTGACCTTTTGTCTTGTTGCTTTGATGACATCATAGATGAGCATGTTCAGGTCATTATTAACAAGGAATATAGCAACAGTTTATAATTCTAGCTGAGAAACAAAAAGCATTGGAAATGGCACAAAAATATTTACAGCATTGTAAATAGTATGTGATTCAAAAAGACAGAATCTGCATTGAATCAAAACATAAAATAGATTAATGCCACACTGAAACACCCATATATGGAGCATGCTAATCAACCTCATACATATGCAGTCACGATATTGCAGAACTTCACTAGCTGGTAGACCAGCCTCTCCTTTCTGACACATTGAGACCCCTCCACCTGCATTCAAGAGTATCTGATTTTGTTCCGCAACACAGAGTGCAAGATCATGCGGAGGTCTGGGAAAGTTGTAAGGTGTCAGCGTCTGAGTGGGTAACTGCTATCACCTGGCACATGTAATGATGTGAATCTGAGTGGGTAACTGCTATCACCTGGCATATGTAATGATGTGAATGCTGTTACAATGAGTTGTACAGCCCATATGAATCATTGAGGTTTCTGCCAGGCACCATCACGTCCGTCAAAGCTATTTGATCCAGGGAACTAAGGCACAATGTTTGCCAGTCACATTCTGAATGACTTGTGCATTAACTGAATGTAACTGCTTACATTTAACAAAATTCAGTTACTTTCTCGCTAGGTGCCCTTATTATGAGTTCAGTAAAGTGTTCTGATTACATTAGTAGAACCAGACACTGCCGCAGATTGAATTTTTAACTTGGCAAAAGCATGTTTTTTTTTTTTCTTTTTTTTGTACTTCCACACCATATGTAAACAGGATGTAGTGCCTCGTCGGTTGCTTAATTGGCCTCCAGGTACAGTAGGCATAATAAAGTGAAGCTTGGCTGAGATATTCTAAACCTGTCAGCCAGTTCCCTGAGACGTGCCAACAGGTAGCCTATACAGTAAAAACTGATGAAAAACCAAAAAAGTTTTTCAGTACACATATATAGCATTGGCCCTCTTAAAAGGGAACTGAAATACAGCCTGCATATCATATTCATCGTTTTTGTGGTGTAATATGTTTGTCACGTCAAAGCACATTACAATAACGGCTCAGTGATATAAATTATTATATGTGTGAGTCGTTATTTAGTTGGTTTGGCTGCATTTCCCTGCTTGATCAAGGATGTCTTAATTTCACATTTTCTCCAAAACATTAAGTTTGCATGGGTCAGAGTTGCCATAAAAATAAGCAGGTTTCTCTGTCAAGTTTGTGTTTGTAATATTTATCGGCAACTCCAAGTTGGTCCGGGGTTGTGTGGGAGTGTGTCCTGGTGCAGACTGATGTCCCAATCGTAGTTTGTTCCTCTCCTGCTCCCGATACTACTCGGGTAGAGTAGACTTTGGCTTACCCTCACCCCATATTAGACAATGCAGGTTGAGAAATTAATAAACAAATAACAATGGCAGACGACAGTTCATAGCACTTGATCAAGTCAAAAATTAAAGGTAGTTTTACACAAATCTTTCAAAAGTTAACCAGGATGGTAAGTGACACTACTACATAGTTTCCTTTCAAACCTTAGAGTGATTTGGTGGGCTAAGACACACCAGATTGTAAACCCCAAGGTCGCCACTTCACTTATAACTGCTTACTCATTGTATAATCCCCAAATAGGTCACTTACCCTGCCTGTTATTCAAATTTAAAAATATCCTTAAACAGTTGTAAAATATCCTGATCTTGTTAGTCACCTGGAGTGAACTTGTCAGCCATATATACAGTTATTAAAATTTTGACTAGAAGTTACTTTTTGACATATTACGTGAACTGGCAAGAAACTTCAACAGGAATTTAATGACTTCAGGACTCCAACAAGTTGTCAGTTCGTCAGAGATCTGATCTCTGATAAACCCAGGAGACATCTGCCTGAGATCAACCTGGCTGCATTTCAGTAAGAGATGGGTCACGTTCACCACTCACAACTTCCTGAAATCCATATAAACATTGAAATTGCAACATTTTGGATTTACTACACATACCATACTAAAAGAGCAGCTGTGATAATGTTCATATCGACCTACCTGTGTAAGTCTATCTTTTCCACAGTCTACCTGATCAAGAGCAGTCGTCACAAATTTATCATATACTAGGGGGCTTCGCCTCCTGCTCGCTTCGCTCGCCAACCCCCGTATTTGGTTTTCCGGATACACACTTTTAAGATTTCAGAACTTCTGTAAAAACAATATTTGTAATCTTGCGAGTCCCAATATGCTGAATCTTTTTTATGAGGTCAGGATAGGTTTCTCTGTTTGGAATTTCAGCATAGACAGAACGATCTACATCATCAGCATTTAATAATTTTTTTTTTACAAACTAACAAAGTAAGTAGAGTTCTGCATTGGACTCCTGTCTGTAAAGTCGTGCTATTTTCCTCTCACAGTTCCAAAAGTACATGGGTTTACCAAGGTGATACCCCAGCTTTTGTCTAGGTTTTTGTTCAAGGGCTAGACAGAACTTTTTTGACTCCTGGGGTAAATTTAGGTTTTTAAATAAGCAGACAGATAAATATATATACATTAACAAAGTAACCAATAAATGCATGTGCGGTAAACTCCATTTTTGAAATTCTCAAGATTCTTTATTTGTCACATGCATAGTTATACAGGACAACACGCAGTGAAATGCATCCTGATCCGCTTATCAAAAACTGTGCAAAGTTAGAAGAATATCAGTTAAGATTAACAAAAAGTCATAGATTGAAAGATAACAGTATAGTAGAACATAATAAATAAGTAAAATTATGTGAATAAAGTAGAATTAAGTGTTAAGGTGCAATAGTGTAGTAATTATTGTGCAAAACCAAAGTTACACTGGTGCATAGTTAAATGAGGCAGTTTGTTTGTTTGCGCTACTGCGATCTTTACTTTTTTATATTTTCTAATTTTCCTACTTTCATATCCTTTAACTTTCTCCACATGTGTATAGCGCCAGCTTTTTTTTTTTTTTTTTTTTTTTTTGAGCCTTTCTAATTTCCCTGGTTTCATAGTCTCTAACCTGCTCTGCATGTGTTTAGCGCCAACGTTTGTAAACATCTCTATGAAGTTCTACTTTGTCTTTTACTCACTGTCATTTAATTCTGAGCCGGATTGGACATGCTTTTTTTTCAATTCCACTTGTTCTGGGCTGATAATTACTTTCCTTATTTTCTGAATTTGCACCTCGATTATTCTTTTTTGCTCTTTTTTCTGTCCAACGCATTTCAGTCTCTTTGCTCTCTGCTTTTCTTTCTTCTTCGTTTAATCGTCGACGTTTCATTTCTACCCTATTCATTTCATTTCTACCCTATTCATTTCTACCGTATTGACCTTATACACTTTATATGCACTGAGAGCCCTGGAGCTATGTGTGCTACATGACTGCCTTTACACTACTGATTTGTTTTTTTTGATATTGCTTGTAAGTAGGGTGTGTCTTGCAAGACTCTCGTTCTATGTTCCCGTGAGACGCACCGTGGCAGGTCTCTTTCGTCTCGCGGGCCTTTAAATTATCTTCCGAGAAAGATCACGTATCGTAGACTATCAGGACAGGGGACAGGATTGAGTGTAGCTACAAATAGGGCCATAAAGAATCTTTATAAATAAAACAATTTATTTTACAAATGTGGAATGAAATGCTCCTAAGAGTACAAAAGGAAGAAAAGGCAATGACTTCAAAATAGGGAATCCCAATAGCAAAGATAGCCCGACAATGAAATTCAAAGAATGGTCAGAAGATAGACCAAAAGGTCACTAAATTCCAGGAAATCACAAGAGCAAAGAATACATATTAAAGAAACTCACCACACCATGAGGGCATTCTCATTAGGCTACCATGGACTGTGGGTTTTCCTCCACCTTTATTGGGCTGAGGGCAGTCCCATGGCTGTCATGGACAGGTGAACCACCCACAGAACACAAGGTCCACATCTCCATAACTGCACAGTAATTGGACATAATTCAAACTTCAAGCAGGAAGACCACTATTCATGTGATGAGTAAACACACTTTTAGTGTTTGTCACCCTGTTGATGAGCATATTGTAGTATAGGCCACAGGCAGAGGTGCTTTGGATGCAGGGAGGATTTTATAATCTATTCATAAAACATTCATGTCATTCAATTTCTTTCACAGTTTGCATAATCGCCGAGGACTTTATAAGGCACTTCACATTAAAAGAATAAAATAACAAAAGAAATGTTCCAATACGTAAGTAGCAGAGCAGAAATAACAAATTAGTAGAGCTACACAGAATGAGTAAATGGAAAAAAATGACAACTCCCCTAAGTGATGTGATATTTTGACTGTAGTGAGAATTTAATCATCAAGACATATTTTAATAATTAGGGATTATAATTTGGAAAGAAGAACAGAAAAGGGGAGTATGATACAACTGGCAGGCAAATGCTTTGTCTTTGAAAATCAAATGTGAATTCACTAATAACATTCAAAATTAGTGCACATAAGTGATCAAGCTAGTGTAATGATAGTGAAGTAATGCATTTGACTCTAAATATTGAAACAATCACAGACTTTTTGGGTGGTCATGAAGGCTTACGGTGGAAAAAGATTAAGTCATACAAAGAAAATATAATTGAGTTAAAACAATCATTACTGTCTAGGAGTAAAGTGATGTAAAGATCTTTGCACACTCTTCTAGCTCTTCTTGTTTTTTCCCAGTGTATGGTGCAAACATTATGTTTTGTTTAATACAAGCCAACGATTTTCCTGTGAAACAGCTTTAAAATAATTAAACTGTTATGCTGACATTTGAGGTTGGCCTTAACACAGAAAGCACTGAATCATAAGTTTTTTTTTTGTTTTGTTAAGTCTGTTGAAATCATATGTGATAATTTGCACTGGGTAAGAAAGTAAAGAAGGTCCCAGTGAGACATTGGTAAAGGAAAAGGAAGGATAGATGGGTGTGCTGTAAAGAAAAAAGAAAATGTGTATTCTAGCAGAACAAGGTAAAATAATAAAAGAGTCCTGCAAGTAATATTCTGTGTTTTTCCCTATTTATAATTACATATACACTAGTATAAAAGTACTAGAAGTCAATGGGTTTATTTATCTTAGTTAAAATTAAGTGAAACACATTTTGTTTGACATTTTAAAGTTTATCCATTTATGAAGTCATCTAGTAGTTCTAACATGGAGCTTAATACATGCCATTTAAATCACTCAAAGGTTCCTTTTATTAAACTTCTACCTTTTGTAAGTGCCACTTTCCCTTGCTGATATTTTGCTTTTATCATTTTGACCTTCTTAAATGTTGAAAGGTTTTTGAATCTGGCCTCATGCAAGCTTCAAGAAATGCACAACACCACAAAGTGCACTATTTTTTTTTTCTTTCATTTCTCTTAAAAGATTGGTAAGGGTTTAGAGTCTTATATGTTGCTCAGTTTACTGAATTAACTCATGTATATTGATGAATAAGAACATGGAACAATTCTGTTGCTACAAGTTTAACATGTTTTATAGTCCTTAGCCTGAAAAATGACTAGATGAAATTAAACCATAGTGGACCAAGATGGTAACTACCAGTCTGGTGAGACCCTGCTGAAGGCATCAAAAGATAAATTAGGAGTCAATGTGTATTGTCAGGACTCCCTTTTACTGATCAATATCTCATTTTCTAATGTCAGTTATTATCTGTTTCAGTTTCTTGTTAGTTAGCAATTCACACTGTCTTAGACTTTATCTATGTTGAAATATTATGTTGCCACACAACGAAATTCGATGATACGAGTGTCTAAAACTTTTACACCATAAATTTAACTTGTTAATAGGTTCATAGTGTCATTATTGTCACATGTGCAGAGTACAGTGAAATTATTACTTGCTAATGCTAAAAACATGCAACTTGTCACCACTATTCTTGAGTGCCATGATTAATATGTATAGCTACGTTACCTCAAAATTGTCTTCCTTACCTGAAAAACATCTGAACATATTTGTCATTTACCTCCACTATGCAGAATAGTATTTACTATTTTTGATAATTTTGCTGAAGCCTTTATCCAAGTCAGTCTACATTTATATAATTTGAAATCTGTTTATAGTTTTTTAAACAAGCAGCTTAAGTGACACACAGTGAGGCAGAGGCAAGAACTGACCCGTCAGCCTTGTAGTTTTAGACACTAGACCCTATTGCCTAAAAACTATATATACTAATAAATGTATTTTTCTTTTAATTTTTGTCACCAAAAAAAGAATTTGGTAGATTTGGTTTGTTTGTAGAATAACTGACATATTTTCCACTCTAATAAAAAAAAAAATGTCAGTGATTTCTGAGATCTCTTTTAATATGAGCCCCTAATTAATGTGTGCTCAGTGTTGCACAAAAACCTAAGATCTGTTTTATAGCATCTATCAGAGTTCACTGTTCTGCACATCAAGGTGGCCTAGTCTCACATCCAGTGACAAAAAGATTGGTTAGGTCTCCACTGCATAGTAGTAATCTCTGTCCCTGGAGCTTTGGTCTATTTAACCCCACTACAACATCTTTTCCAAAACGGATGATGGTCAAACTATCTTTTTGTTGGTTGAAATATCACAGTAGGTGAAATAAAAGCTGTTTTAATAGAACCACTATATTTTTTAAGTAGAAAATTATGTGCAAAGACAACTGAATTTGAAATATAAAATAGAAGGAACTTCATCTAACACAATCCACCAACATGTAAGAACAGCACTAGCATTGAGCATATTTAGTGACACCAATTCCAGTAGTATGTTCAATGCAGGTGTTTGTCTCTGTCACACCAGAGGGCACTCATTTAGCAGTAAACAGTAAAGAGTAAATTCATTAAGCTCATTACAAGATAAGAAATAAAATATGTCAACATAGTAACACTGGAAAAGGTGCATTTTGTTAAAGTGATAGAGGGCTATGCAATGCAAATTTTTAAAATCATACTTCTACCCATGTTTCAAAGTTTTAAAACTTCATTCTTTGCTACATACTATTAAGTCATGTTCCATGACTCTCAGGGGGGATGCTTATCTCAAAGTGCTAATCAAGTGTTGTGTTATGCACAAGATAAATCAAGTCTTTGTCCAAAACTGTGTCATATGGTGGAAACTTGTGACAAAATCAACACATTTGTTATTGTTTTCATTTTAAGTTCACTTGTAACTTTATTTGTTTGCAAATGTCAGCCAAACTTGTAATTTGAGAACCATGCATGAGTGATGAATCAGTCCCAATATGCACTAAAACCTACAACTATCCTTTGTCATTGACAACAATGACAGATAAACACCATATATAGTAGCATGGTGACGTGTTGCACATTGAATAGCACAAGCAAGTAGAAATTTCATTGTACTCGACACATGTGACAATAATGACCCTGTAAATCTAAATAGCTGATTTTCATCTGGTAGTTTGATTCGTTATATGAGTCTTTTCAAAGCAGGCAGTGTTTCTTTCAATTGCCTCAACCAGTACAATCTAGTCAAATGTAAAATTCTAATAACAATGATTCAGATTTGTGCAAAAGACATGCTTTTTTCACTGTCTGCTAACACCTGCAGTGCTAAAATAAAGTTAAGATTGGATCCTGTGAAATCCTGGTCTCTAGAAAGTAGTACAAAAAATGTTTAATTTGACATTTCTTTAAAATGTGATTTTACCATGATGCTTTGCACATCCTGTAGTCAGGATCATGATGGAAAAAAGTTGTACATAATTAAAGACTAAACTGCATTTGAATAGAATAGAATAGAATGGAATAGAATAGAATAGAATAGAATAGGGTCTTTCAACATGGTCTCATTGTATTTCACTAGCATTGCATGCTCCCAGTGTGTTTTGCAACTTAATAACACAAAGTTTAATTAATGCTGATACTAGCAACTGATTGCAATCAAGACTATTTACAACATATATGGAGTGATGTAACACACCTAGTAAATAACTATCCTGAAGGGGTGCTGTAGACTTTTATTCCAGTGTTTTTTTTTTCTGGAATTCTGAACACAACCTATTCAAGTTTTGAAACATTATCTAATGATTCTCTTCAAAATAAAAGCCAGTGTTTCAGTGTACATATAAAGCTTGATATCAGAGAGCAAAATCTGAAAAGTGGGCTACACAGTTGTACCATCATAGTATGAGTTTTCTTTCTTTGTGTAAATAAAGAAACGTTGGTTGGGTTTGACCTTTTTGGATTCCCAAACCAAGAAATCCTTAGGATCATATTAGTATATTACTGTATATACTAAATGTCTAGAGTAAACACTGCTTTCTTACCCAGTGTAAACCGAACCTCCTATCAGTTGCACATTCTGATTCTCTCAGACAGCTGACAGGAGACTTGGACCATGAGCTTGTGTCCTCCAGCTTTCCTCTTATGATGCCCTTCTGCTTCATTTGCTTAATCTCATTTTCTTTTGAATCTCTTGTCACCAAGTGTGTCTTGAATATGTTACAGTGAATTGTCAGTTCTTGACAGCTTGTACTAATTTGAATCAGTCATGCTTCCTGGCTCTTGAAGGCAGCAGAGAGGAGTTGAAGTATTATCATCATGCCTTTAATGGTTCTTCTACATTGGCTGTGGTATCTTTACAGTCCTAATTCAGTGGGTTCATACAGCCAGGGCTACATTTGATATTGTTAACATTATCAATTGTCAACAGGTGTAGTAGCAAACAGTCAGCATGGCTTCAGATGGGGAAGGTCGTGTTGCACTATTATGCTGGAATTCTGTGAGGAATAAATTAAGTTTAAACACAGAACAAAAACATGGTAAAATTAAGTTTGTCAGTATTAGGTAAAAGTAGTGTCCATCATTGGTCAGTGTTAGAGTCGCTTCTCTTTCAATATGCTGCATTAGATAAGATTGTAAAACATGCTGGTTAAGTTTGCAGTTGATGACAAGTTAGGCAGAATGTGAGATAATGTACTTGTAGAATCGGCCAACTCATTCCAAAGTGACTTGGACAACATACAAGCTTGAGAAGATTTATTTATGTAAGTATTAAACTGAGGAACAGGTCAGAAAATAATTTTCTATTTCAAGGATCCATTTTTGGCCCCACTCCCTGAAATTCAGGGGCATTTCATAAATAAGTAGGGGTTTTGTGTAATACATCCATCCATTTTCCAACCCGCTGCAGAATACTTTTTTAACTTATCAGAATCAGTGAAATCAGTAAAATTTGATAGCAGAAAGAAAAGCAGTGTATAGATCAATTTCTTTCCTTTTTTTGTTAAACTGTTAAACCTTAAGTTATAAACAATATATTGATCCAAGCAAAAGAAAATGTTTTATAGATAGATAGATAGATAGATAGATAGATAGATAGATAGATAGATAGATAGATAGATAGATAGATAGATAGATAGATAGATACTTTATTAATCATGAGTCAGTGATTCTTCAGGTGCTTTAGACCAATGACCAGTTTGCAAAACCCCCAGATACATAGGACCACCTACAGCCAAATATCACTTGTTAATGTAATTTCACCTTATAATTGCCACATTTATTTTACTAAAGTTATGTATGTGAAAAATGCTGAAATTCTAATCTATCATTGCATTTTGTGGTCCTCAGGATGGCATAGCATCAGCTAGCCTAGTAATTGTCAGTCTTTGTTCTGTTCCATTTCTTTCCAAGTATGTTATAATAATAATAATAATAATAATAATACATTTTATTTATTTGTAGGCGCCTTTCTAAACACTCAAGGACACCGAACAATAGATAAAACACAGATTGTAAACAAAACTAAAATAGAAAAATAGAAGAATTAAAATCAGAGCAATTGTAATCAAAGAGAAAAAGTAGTCTTAAACAAATGAGTTTTAAGTTTAGATTTGAAAAGTGAGAATTATTCAATATTTCTAAGCTCAGATGGTAGTGAGTTCCGGAGCTGTGGAGCAGAGCAACTGAATGCTCTGCTCCCCATGGTGGTAAGACGGACGAATGGGACAGTCAAGTGGATGGAGGAAGAGGATCTAAGGGTGTGGAAGGGAATGGCAACATGGAGTAGGATGGACAGATATAGAGGGGCAAACTTGTCAAGCCTTAAATGTTAACAGAAGAATTTGGAATTGAATGCGGAACTTAACTGGAAGCCAGCGAAGCTGCTGCAAGACTGGAGTGATATGGTGAATAGAGGGGGTTCTAGTAATAATGCGGGCAGCTGAATTCTGGACTAGTTGTTGAAGCTTATAAAGAGATATTTAAATAAATATAATTACAAAAGGACAAGAAAGGATAAAAAGAAATAAGGTAGAACACAAACATTCAACATAAGACCTTAATTCCACATGAAACACTATTGCACAAGATGTCATCTATTGCACTGCTACATTGGAGGTGATTTAATTGATTAATTTTTCCTCCAATTGATCTCATCGGTGAATTAGCTGATCATCATTTCTTCTCATATTCCATTTAGAAAAGAGCAGCAGTGTGACATATATAAGAAATTTACAAGATTTAATTGATTAATTTTTCCTCCAATTGATCTCATCGGTGAATTAGCTGATCATCATTTCTTCTCATATTCCATTTAGAAAAGAGCAGTAGTGTGACATATATAAGAAATTTACAAATGTTGATATTTTGTCATAGCTTTAAATGCTTAGCTGTTTTATGTCATTACCTATTAATTCATCTTTTTCTGTGTAAACAATGGTCTAAACACCCAGAAAAAAGTGGAATGAAAATCACAAACAGAAAACCAAGATTAAAAAAAAAACACTAAATGATCTCCATGTAACATCCATAAATATTTGCTACATTCCAATAAGAATTTAGCACACCAGATCTGTAAATTATTAACTGATAGCAAAACATAGAAACTGGGAAGTAGCCACTTAATTAACATAAGAATTCAGTTTAAAGCAGAAGTTCCTTGGAATGAGCTCTTATAGCCATTGTGGGCCCTGTGGTCTGAACTGAAGAGCCAGTGAGCCCCTGGTTCCTCTGTCATTTTAATCTTATTGTTAATTGGAAGTTGATTAATAATGAAGAAGCAATAAAAAAAGGGAATGCACCTGTTTAGGACTAAACAAGCTAGTTAAATAAAATGAAACAGAAAGAAGATATATGAGCAATAACTGCATCAGCAGTAATAATTGACTTCTAGCTAAGAGATGTGGTTGGAGTAAAATCTTGCAACTGCTGCAGCCTGCCAGAACCTAACTTGAGGACGCCTGCTGTAGCATGTGGGGCAGCATGTTCATATTGCCAGTAACATAGAAGAGTACAAGTTACTCAGCACAGTGAGCATGGGCACCTGTTTATAAAAAGCAGTGAAAGAGATTCTTACTTGTCTTTGTTGTTTAATCTTGTTGGATTACTTTGAGTCTTCTCCACATGCCCATGCATAGCAAAGTTAAAGAAACACTAGTTACTGGTCATCTGCAAGAAAGTCAGATGAGTTTTTTACTGATTATCTATAGGAAGTTCCGGAGGTGTATTTTGTGGTGGTAGTTTTACACTGTTTGCTCATGGATGTCAGTTAATTTCAAAGCACAGAGGTAGGACAGCAGCCTGGCTGTTCTTCAGTAAATATCCACATACAAACTGTCTTTTGTAGGCTTTCTTCCGGTACTATGGCTTTTTTCTAATTCTAGTTAATTTACCCCCTACCTATCATCACATACTCTCATTCACACATCCATATTCTCCTATTCCCTACTCAGTTGCACACCAAGCTGCTAGAATAAGCTGTCATCCCCAAAACTGAGAATAGAAGAAGCAGGCTCTGAAAATATAAAGTGTAATAATAAAATGTGCACAGTTGTCATCACTTTTTCTATATCTATTTTTAAATTGTGTCCAGTCTTAGGTGTGCCCTAAACTACATTTGAACTGTGAAGCCAGATCCATTTTTGGCCATCTCCTGAAACAGCAAAATTTCCTGGATAAAGCTGAAACTTAATAGAATATTGGTGAGTAAATGAAAGTGAATTTTAAAAGATAGCTTTACGGAAGTGTTACTTCAGTGTTTTGTAATTATTCTTAACTTTTGTTGTAATATTTTTGTGCCATTTTCTCAGTTGTGGGCAGCATGGTAATACAGAGGTTAGTGTTGCTGCCTTACAGCACCGAAAATGGCACAAAAATATAAAAATTTTGCATCACACATGTGTGAGGTTTGTATGTGTCTACTCGGGGTTTTCCTCCCAGATCCCCAAAGTTGTGAATGCAGGTCCATTGGTGGTTCCAAATTGGTCCCTTTGTGACTGTGGGAGTGTGCATAACTGGACCCTGCAATATATTGGAGCCCACCACAGGTTTTTTCCAGCCTTTCATCCAGTGGAGACAGATAAACTGTGGCCCATCAGTGACATTTATTAATGAAAACCTAAAAGAACTTTTGAGAGCAATTAGACATTTTACTGTTTCTAGAATGTCAAAATGTCATAATGACCAAAGAAATGTTTTTGTAACTGTGAGACTTGCCTGGACACCATCAGACAGAGACCGCATCTTTATAAAAGACATGTTTATTTTTCTTCCAATCAACACAACACTGTCCTGCACAACACACTGTGCTCCTCACCCAAATCACCTTTCTTACGGGCCTTTCTCTCAATGTCCCTGGGCCGCCTTTCCTCTCTCCACGGGAGCTTCGTCATGCTCCCACTCCCAACTCCAGCTCCCTGATTGGAGGGAGGCGGCCCCTTTTATCCTTACCCGGATGAGCTCCAGGTACTCTGCCTGACGACACTTCCTGGTGTGGCGGAAGTGTCAGGAGAGCACCCGGAAGCACTCTGGGTGTCCCTGGAAGGATCGTCGTCCATAGGTGTGGCGGAAGTAAATGTGTCCCAGGCTCCATGAGGCTCGGGGCACCCCCTGGCGGTGGGCACAGGCCCCAATGGGCTTGAGCCTCCCTGCTCCCCTTCCGTAGCCCTCTTCCGACCAAGGGCAGTTGCCCCCTCGTGGCCCGGAGGACTAATGCTCCACCTCTTGGTCCTTCCAGGCGTCCCGGCTGGGTCTGTCCCCCAGCCTCCTGCGACAGTAGCTTTAAACATTTTCATGTTCTGATAAATACCTGCTGCGGTGGGTTGGCACCCTGCCCGGGATTGGTTCCTGCCTTGTGCCCTGTGTTGGCTGGGATTGGCTCCAGCAGACCCCCATGACCCTGTGTTCGGATTCAGCAGGTTGGAAAATGGATGGATGGATGGATGGATAAATACCTGAAGGAGTGAGTGGATGATGGAGTTAGTGTTGGTGCATTCACAGTTTGGTTATGATATCCATTGATAGGTGCATACAAATTATTTTACAATATTTAAATATTGTTAAATTAAACTGAAAAAAATCTGAAAATATTTAGTTTGGAACAGCAACAGAGGGAACAGAGGAGTGGTTGAATGGAAGATGGATGGGAGGATTTTTTTTCATTGATTAATATATGTTAAAATGATGTTTAATTGGTTACTAACAGTATCCGTTACTAGATTTTTTTTGTCTGTTGTTACTGTTTATTTGTAAATGTATATTTTATACACCATCCATATTCATATCATTTTTTCCTCCAACATCCTGTCAGCTGAGGTTTCTTGTTTTCCTCACTAATGATGTGTCCATACCATAAGACTTTGCCATGAGTTTTTAAAACATACATAGTTAACAGTTCTCTTCTAGTCATATTTTCATTCCTTTACACTAAGCAGCTTCAGAAAATGCAAGGACAATTGTAGTCCTTAATTCTTTTTTCTTTTTATCAAGCTGTCCTAATCTCATAACCTAAACCAATGTCAGCTAGTTCTCCTATAAAACATACCAGAAGGCCTACCCCTTAAAATAAGGCTTAACATGAATGAGAGATGAAAAAGAAATGTGAAATAACATGAGAGTGAGCAACATCCTGCGAGACAAGTTAATTTGTCTTTGGAAACTGACTCAATTTTGACTCATCATAATTGTATTTCAAGAAGTGAATAGTTTTTAATGGAAAAGCAGTGCTAGTGAAAAGAAAAAACAAATATGGCCTTTATGAGTGTACATCATGAATCAATGGTGTTATAATTACCATTTCCCATTAATAATGCTGAGGAAAAAAGGAAAACAACATTCTAACTGGGTCTTGATAAACAGAGTGTGTTGCCACAAATTTTAAGCAGATGACCCTGGTCAAGCTGAATAAAAAATCAGAGCTTAGGCAGCTAGATTAAGTATATATTACTGATGAATTAAAAGAAAGATGTGAATTAAAAAAGGGTATGAATTACATTGGAAGAAGGGGCTGCTATATCCATTTTGGCATTGAGATAATGAATCATGTCTAAGATCATGGGATGCTCATAGGTGTTGGCTATCATGGCTCTAATTAGTTACCATGAAAAGGTTGTTTAAGGAGATTTAGTAGTCCCCGTGTTCCATATTCCTCATTGCTGCATTATATTTCCAGATGGGCATTGCTTGTCAGCTCTCATGCACACCTTATAATTAAATACAAAATCAAACCGGTTTGATTTTATCCAAGCACGTCACAGACTAGTTGGAGTGAGTCTCTAGGTACATCAGACTAGACATCTGCCTTCACAGGAGCAAACAGCCAACTGCCTCCAGCTTGCTAAGTTTATGTAAATAAAGACTATGACTGCAAATCAATGGAAAAGTCGAGTAACGTGACATGGACTTAAGGTGATGTTGGAATAGACATTTAGTGGGGCAGCTATAATGAAAGATCAGTGTTTTGCCCATCATATACTATATGTGCATTGGTTTTACATGGTGGCCATCCCCACCCATTGTTCTAATCCACTTAATCCTCTTTAGGCCTATGTTCCTTTCACTTTTACCAACAAAAATGGGTGCTTTGCATTTTGTTTGATTTCTTGGATAGAAGAACAGAAAAGACTACATAATAAAAAGTTACATAATATACCTAATGATGTATGGAGAAGAGGCATGTTTTCAGAGAGATAAGCACTGCTTTCTGACGGCATTAGAAGACCTGGTCTTAAATCTTAGCCCATTCATTGTCTATGAAAAATTTACATTTTTTCCCTTACCAGCATGAGTTTTTCTTCAAAGGTTTTCTCTTACACAGACCAAAGTCCAGCTGGATGGGCTAACTGATAAAAATGTAAACGGGTGTTGTGTGAGTTTACCCAGAAATGAACTGCACTCTTTCAAGGGTTAATTCCTGTTCCTTCTGGCATAAGGAATCATTCATTCCTTCTGCATTTCTACCATTGGACAAAGTGAGTTAAAATATAATCAGAGTGAATGCTAGTTTTAAAATACTACTACTTTGCACCAGTGTGCACCATTGTGAGACAAGGCCTCCTAAACAAACAATGTAGAATCGTGAAAAAATTGCAGAGTTCTTGTAATGTGAAATGCTGTCAGTTTTAGCAACATATCACACATTTCCACATGTTGATAAATAGTTAGTAAGTAGGACTTTAAACATAAATCAGTTGATTGGCCTCGGGTCACATGGCTGGTTGACTTGCCTTGCAAACTGTATTTATCATTTATGGCCACTGTAAATCATAATTAATGACAATTAATAAATGGTGTGCAGGTCTTTTCGGAATGTATGCAGTAGACCTAAACCTCACATTTGTCATCCTTCATTCTGAAACATGCTCAGCATTGACCTGTATACACTGTGGTAAGTGAATGTGAGCTGTCTTGGTTAAAAATCATTTTATCTCAATGTAGTACAGGCAGTCCACAGGTTACGTATGAGATAGGGACTGTAGGTTTTTACTTTAGTTGAATTTGTATGTAAGTCGGAACAGGTACATTATTTTAACAAATGCTATTGTTGACCGACTGTAACCAAGTGCTCTGCCAATGAATGATGAAGTTTCAGAATCAGAATCAGCTTTATTGGCCAAGTATATGTACACATACAAAGAATTGGACTCCGGTTTTACCTAGTATTGTCCCTGATGCTGTAAGATTGACTTAAGTGTTCATGAGAGTGATGGCCTGAGGAAAGAAACTGTTCACATGTCTGGTAGTTTTGGCGTACAGTGCTCTGTAGCGCCTACCAGAGGGAAGAAGTTGAAAAGGTTGTAACCAGGGTGTGATGGGTCTGCAATGATGTTTTCTGCCCGTTTCCTGACTCGAGATCTGTATAAGTCTTGAATGGAGGGCAGATCAATACCAATGATTTTTTCTGCAATCCTGACTGTCCGTTGAAGTCTGTTCCTGTCCTGTTTTGTGGCTGAGTCAAACCAGACTGTGATAGATGAACAGAGAACAGACTGGATTACTGCAGAGTAAAATTGGATGAGCAGCTCCTGAGGCAGGTTGAACTTCCTGAGCTGGCGCAGGAAGTACAACCTCTGCTGGGCCTTTTTAACAATTGTGTTTATGTTTAGTTCCCACTTTAGGTTCTGGGAAATTGTGGATCCCAGAAACCTAAAGTTTTCCACAGCAGACACAATGCTGTTGAGTAGTGTGAGAGGGGGCAGCACTGGGGGGCTCCTCCTGAAGTCCACTGTCATCTCCACAGTTTTAAGCTTGTTCAGCTCCAGGTTGTTTTGACCGCACCAGAGGACCAGCTGTTCGACCTCTCGTCTGTATACAGACTCGTCACTGTCCTTGATGAGGCCAATGACTGTCATATCATCTGCGAACTTCAGGATTTTAACAGACGGGTCTCTTGAGGTGCAGTCATTTGTGTAGAGGGAGAAGAGCAGAGGAGAGAGGACACATCCCGGGGGGGCGCCAGTGCTGACTGTTCGTGTGCTGGATGTGATTTTTCCCAGTCTCACTTGCTGCTTCCTATCTGTCAGGAAGTTTTTGATCCACTGGGAGATGGGAGCTGGTACAGTGAGCCAAGTGAGTTTGGTGTGGAGGACTTCTGGAATGATAGTATTGAATGCCGAGCTGAAGTCCACAAACAGGATCCTAGCATATGTCCCTGTGTTGCAGGATGTAGTGCAGTCCCATGTTGATTGCATCACCTCTTTCTGACCTTTTTATTATTTCTACTTTATTTTCCATGGTGATGGTTTTTCTCTTCTTTACTATATCACCAGCACTTGCATCAGATTTGTGTTTCAGAGACATTGTTGAAGGGTGAAGACAAAAGGTTAAGATGAGCTCTTCTGCACAGCACTGTACAGCTATCACAGCAGGAAGGCACCAGTCATCAACACGTCTGATGTATAGGGTGGTCCAGATCTAATTATGCAATTTTCATTACGCTATAACTTATTTGGTTTATTACATAGAAAATCACCCGAAAAATCCCGGACCATCACGAAGTGTGCAAACTGACAACATGAAGAATCGTCTTCGCGCCGAACTGGAATCGTCCCTGCATAAATTAAAGTCATCCAGATGATCTGGATCTGCATAATTAGATCTGGACCACCCTGTACTGACAAGAGACAACTTCCTGCTATGTGCGCAACAGTACAAGCAGGCTTGCTATTGAGAATGAATGGGGGCAGCGAGGTACGGTTCATCACCAGCCCACCTCACAGTCACCTCCACTACAGTATGCTGCCTGCAGCGTACGCAACACCACCGTCCCCATTCAACATGCAGCCATCCGAAGCACACTACAATGCTACCCCCCGCCGCCCCCGTTCAGCCACAACCGGATCACCGCTTGCAGCATTACCAGCCGCGCACCTAGAACGAATGGGGCAGCCATATGTGGTGGGCAGGCAGTGAAACCGCTTGCTGCCAGGATGCACTGGAGGGAAACTACATTGCGCAAGCAGTGAAATCGCCCCCCTCCAGCCTCCTTCCAGCCACCGCTTGCAGCATCCGCAGGCCGAAGATGACAGAGCGGCAGTTACTGAGACGCATGCGTCGCAGCTGCGGCCCCGTTCGTATGTCGTAGGTTGAATGTCCGTAACCTGGGGACTACCTGTATATACTTGTTTCTTGCAATATTCACTTGTTTCTTCTCAAAGTGTGCATACACCATAGTCCACATATGAGCTGCACAAAAGCAAAAAATGTTGAGGTTTTAACCATCCAATCTTATAATCAATTTTTTTGTACACACAGCCTTTCCCAATCACATCCTTAATCAAACAAGGACAATGCTCCAGTCCATCTTAAGTTCCCTTTGTACACAGTCTAACATGCATACTGGGCCATTTTAAAGTTACCAGTTAAACTAGAATGCATAGCTTGGCATGCATTTACAACGTAAAGATTTGTTGTGATATAAGGCAGTAATTGGACCCAATCTTGAACCAAGCTTGTTGTCACAGCAGAGCAGTGGAATTTGCCATTACACCACCTTGCCATCTGTGTGCATTTACCTGCATGTGGACTCGGAGAATTTTCAATTTTTTACTAATATTCCAATATTTAATGTATAGTATTTGGATATAAATTTTCATCACATGCGGAAGGTAAAGGAGTTGTATCCATCACAAATTTAAAATGCATAGTTAGCATACGTTAGGCTTAATATAGGTCCTCTTAATGGGCTAGTTTCCCTCTCAGACCCAGTGCTGCCAGGGGAAACTCTGGCCTCCTATGTAACAGTGTCAGAGATAAAGGCTTGAATAAAAATGAATGATAACATTTGAAGTGATAGCATTTGAAGCAGGGAAATGTAAAATTCATTATAAAATGGTATAATAGTTCTTAATTTGAATCAACTCATTCATTACTGACTTCCTCTAAACAAATAAAAGATTCCTCTAAGTGAATGCAACAAGTGAGACAGTTGATATATTAAAACTCCACCTACTGCTGTATCAAAGGGCCATAAAGTTTTAAGGTTAGTTATTTTTACAATTTACATTATTGGTTAAAAAGCCATAATGCTTTATATCTTGATTTATCCACTCCATTATCTGAAATAAAATTGTTAAAAATAGTCCTTAATGTAGCTTATTGAAATACCAATATAAGCAATATTTTGAGAAATACAGATAAGAGGTCTAGTAAGTTAGATAAATGATAAAGCAAAGGACTTGCAGTCACTTTGTGACACATACAGTAGTAATGCAGTAGAACACAGTATTAGGACACTACAGAAGTAACAGAACACAGTAAATTCTGGCTGGATAGCTCTGCTTTTAATGTCTGGTGAGTAAACAATAGCCTGGAAACACACTGGTCTTTCAGTCTTGTCATTCACTATAGGGGTGACTACTGTGAAAGGCATGGTTCTAAATATGTTCATTAATTTAATAATTAATAATAGCAAACACTGGTAGCAAGAGTTATATTATTGGTAAAATATTTGCATGTTTAGTATAAAATACGCTAAAAATAATGTGAAATGTTTTATAACTAAGATGAAGTTTGCCCTTTGCAACCCCTCAGCCCATATCTTAATATTAATATCTTAATATTTCACTATTTGCTTAAATTATTTTAAAGTCTGTAAGTGGCACACTATCTTGTTCAGATATTTATAGTAGTCTAGCCCAGGAAGAACAACTCTTGAGTTGGCATTGACTGCTATCCTACTTCTCCAGTTCTTTCTGAATACTGCTACCTGTCTGATGAATTCTGGTCCTGTCTTGCACTGAATATACCAAGCAACATTAAATAAAGGTATTGAGGCAGATGTGAATTGTGAATTTCCCATTGGGATTAATAAAGTATCTATCTATCTATCTATCTATCTATCTATCTATCTATCTATCTATCTATCTATCTATCTATCTATCTATCTATCTATCTATCTATCTATCGATCGTTATCTTTGAATGATATAGGGAAGGGGTGGCTCTGCAATTTAACCCTAAATGTTTAAGTTTTGTAGTCATATTTAGAGAGCCTTATCAATGAATATTCCTTATTAGATTAATAGGATTAATGAGCATTGTTGAGCTGAATAGTCCATTTAAGTCAAAGTTGTCCTATCACCTGTAAGTATCTCCACATTGGTTAGACCTTGTTTAGACCTTGATGGACACTCGATTTGCTCAGTTTTTCGTTTATCTGATACTGTTCTTCCCTCTGTGCTTGTTTTCATGTGTTTAACTTTGCATGGTCTTGCCAAACCAGTGAGCTGTGTATCGATTTTTGTAAGTCACCTTGGGCAAAGGCATCTGCTGAATAAGCAATCTAAATAATATCATATGAATAAAAGGCTACAGAAAGACAGAATGTAAAAGGGAGGTTTCATTGGAATGGTCGACTCCTATGAGCAGGGTGAATTTTTTTGCTGTGTTCTCTTGCATGTCTTCCTGAAACACCAGGGTACATTACTTTAAAAAATATTGCATATACACTACTGGTCAAAAGTTTTAGAACTTTAGATTTTCTTCAAATTTAATCAGTTGCAATGCAATGAATGACCTAAAATGGTGGCAAGGTAAGCAGTAAACTGCCAGCGGATTTTTAAGTAATCAACAGAAGTTGGGACACGTGTGCAAATTGTTTGCTTCAACTTGCAAGGCTTACTTCACTTTAATTGCTTCAGAACATCTGTAGGTTGTAATCTATTGTTTGTTCCCTGCAGAAGGCCCATCTGTAATATTCTGGTACTTCCTTTAAATTTAAAACTCTAAGCAGTTTACTGCTTGCCGTTTCACCATTTTAGGTCATTCATTGCATTTCAACTGATTAAATCTGAGGCAAATTCCTGAAAAAGCCGGTGAAGTACTAGAAACCTCCTTATACCAGTTCAAGGTTACAGGCAGTAGAGCCTATGTGGGCAGCCCTAGCAGCAAGGCTGGAAGCAGTCATGGACGGGATGCCTCTATCACTGGGCTCACTCTACCACTGACCATCTTCTCACGTTCATGCTATTTTGGAGTTGCCAGTGAACCTAACTACTCATCTTTAGAATTGTGGGGAAAAAACACACAGAGACTTGTAGAGACAGTGCAGACTCAGACTCCACATGGATAGTGATCAGGTGTGGAATTCAGACCCAGAAAGCTGAATCCATTAAGTGGTATTGCCACCCACAGTGCCACTGTGATGTTTAGTTTGAAATTTCTACAATTAATCTTTTGAAATAGCTTTATAGAATGTCCCAAAATGTCATTTTTTATCAGCTTGAAGTAAACCGTGTCTTGCATTTGCACTTCTTGGCTCTCAGAAAGGTGATAGGAAGCTTGTAACACTAGTTTTTAAGCTGGAAATGTACTTTTGTCTTCTTTGGTATGCTACTGCATTAGTCCTATAGTCCTAGTCCTATTAATCTAATCAGGGATATTCATTGATAAGGCTTTCTAAATATGACTACACAACTTTCCAGGGTTTACCCTCTCTGTATGTATGGCTGTGTTTTCCTGCAGCAGATTGGACAACACTCCCTCTTGTAGTCGAAAAAGACTTTGCTCATTGTGTTTTCAAGTCCAGTGATTGGTTGTCTTGTTTATTCAGAGTCCAACAACACAAATAAAAATAAAACCTACCAAATTCCTGCCTGAATTTCATTTCTCACATAACACCTCTCATTCCAATAATTATATTTGCCACCACACTCTTTGTCCAGAGAGAAAATGTCACACTGGGTCTGAAGTCTCTACTGGAACTCTGCATTGATTTCAAGATGTGTGTCACACGCAAGTACACATTTGTGAATTTTACTATTGCTTGGCCAAAATTTCTGTAAAAGGCTGTCATTCTGTTATTCCCAAGCGATGCAAATGGCTGTCTGGATCCTCCTCCAGTGACATACATACTGTATGAACAAGACATCACCCACTTAGTAGAGGAAATGCATTGCCAGCGTTTACTGTGTAGTCCAGTTAGTATTCTAGAATATTATTGACTGATTGATTGGAAAGAGTTGTCACCGTCCACTTATACTATAGTGACCATGTACAAAATTAACTTACATAAGTTATAGCATAAAACATCAAGTGTTGGCAGGGGTTAAACCTTATCTTTACCCTTCCCTTTTCTGTGTTCTCCCAGTTACATTATTCCCTCTTCTTTCTTGTTTATCACCATACCTTAATGTGATCCTGATGATTCTTGCCCAAAGGAATGCACTTTTGGAATGTGACATTTACCTCCCCCAATGATCGGAATGTGCCTCACCCATTAAGTATATCCTGTAGGAATCAACAAGAATTGAAAGATGGCTTGGCATAAAAACAACATATCAAAAAACATCTTTCTATGTGACATTTGAGACAAGGAATTGATTGCTCATCTTGCAAGGCACAAAAGAGTCAAGAGTCTATGGCCTGCAAGCGTCTCTGCTGGCACCAGGCCATCTGAGACCACCCAAACCTATCCACTTCCATCTGACACAGATTACAAAGGTGTGATGGGGCCATATATGTAGGACTGAGTTTTATTATAGTGGACTCTTAGAGTGATTGTAAGACTGGTAGTATACACCTTGTCGTTAAATTCCATGAGGAATTAAAAAGCAGATGCTACTGTATGTGTCACAACTTAGTTTGCTTTTTATAAAAATTAGAATGAATAAGTAAATACATAGAGAAGGCTTAATGTGTGCTGCTTAATTTCCTAGTTGGAAGCAGCTTTGAGGAGACAAACAAATGAAATTGCATGTGTACTATAGTACTAAAAAAGCCATAACAGGAGCTTCAAGAAGTCAAGAAGGCAGTGAGTATCTCCTTACACAAACTGGTTTCTGAAGAGTATGAAAATCTAAAAAAAAAAATCTATGCAAAATCTAGACCCCAAAAATTCAAAAATAACTGTGCAAAAGACATTACCAAAAATTAGCCACAGTAACATCTTAAGCCCATGGAAATTAAATATTACCAGCCATACAAAATCATAGGCAAATGAAAGGCAAGAAAAAGGACCTGCACAAGAAAATCACAAGAAAGAAAATATTAAACAGCTTTTCTGGCAACTCCAAGTGTTTGCTGGACCTTTACTGTTTTAACTGTATTATATGACCTGGTGTTGAATGTTGGTGAGGAAGATTATTTTTTAATAACTTGCTTGCAGAAGTGTACCAAAAGATTTTCCAGGTTAAGAATTCAGCCAAATATTACAATCTCACAAATTGTTATGAACAAGGAGACTAAAGAGAGGTTTTAAGTCTATCTTTATTCATGTATGTAACTTGGCTTGCTGTTCCCTCAAAAACTTGTTCTGTGATATATTTTACCACTCACCCCTTAACCACTTCAGCCTATTCCATACATTTGCTCAATTTTTATAACAATTTTTTGCATCATAGGGTCACATCACGCTTGGCCCATCCAGACAGAAGCTGGCACCAGGAAGACATCAGCTTTGAATGAGACACTAATACATTGCCAGGCACACTTCCATGCCCTAGTTTTCTTATTTTACGAGGCTAATTTTGAGTGACCACTTAATTTTGGATGTTCGCCTTTCGGATATAGAAGGAACTAACTTAGAGTATGGCAAAAAAGAGTGCACAAAGTGGTGAAAATAATGCAAAATTTTCCTACAGGTATGAGGCAACCACCATGGCACAATCCACAGTGAGCCTTCCTTGATCAGCTCCTGTAACCTGCAGATGTAGTGCTTCTGAGTTTTAACTTTGAGGATTCTCTAAAGGCCCCTAGTCCAACATACAAACACAAACAGGTTTTATTTTATATAGCACCTCTTCCATGGTGATCATTTCCCCACTGCACTTTGTAATAATATATGCATAGCACAGCTCTCCATGTGTATTTATTTTTTACAGTTGGAACATTAGCAGGCTAAGTGACTTCATCAGAGTCACATAGTGTGTCAGAAATGGAGGCTAAACCAGGAATCTTGAGCTTTATAAAATCTGGTTCCTTTGCTACTGTAGCATCATGCCTGTCATGCTTTCTATCCTGTTAGCGACAGACGGACGGACGGACGGACGGACGGACGGACGGACGGATAGATAGATAGATAGATAGATAGATAGATAGATAGATAGATAGATAGATAGATAGATAGATACTTTGGTCTGAACACACTAAGGATGACTAAAGAAATTCAGAAAAAAAAAGAAAAACAGTGAGAAATACAAAGCTTTTCTAAAAAGGCTGCTGCTTGTACAGCACGTGGAAGTAGAATAGTAAATGCAACATGTTACAGAGCTGATCTACTGTGTTTTAATAATTTAATATGTTGATTAAATTAGTGATAATATTGAATAGGTTTTTTGGGGTTTTATGTAACTTTTCCTGTGTAGAAGCAAGATTAGGGATCAATGAAAGGAGATACAGTATATGAGTGTTGTCTAACGTGCAAGGAAACCTGAAGGAGTTCTATTTGCAGTAAAAAAACTTAATTCACATCTCTACAAAGCTGTGAGAGACCAGCAGGCAAGCCCAAGCAGTTTGAATCATGCCAAACTTGAATCACTAAAACTCCAACTGATTTCTGCTCATCACCATTAAATAAACAAACTCAAAACTCCTTGTCTGCTTGGCTCCTCTTGTCTCCTGTGATTATGTACAGCATGCATTTTCCCTTCATTTTTGTATGTCAACACGCTGCAGGGATTTGCACAGTATGCATTTTCGTGCCTTCCAAAATTACAGTTAGTTAATGAATTTAAATTGTCAGAACATAAAGTTCTTAGCTCTGAAACACTTAAAGTCAGCAGATGATAAAGGGGCACCAAGTTGCATTGGCATCATTTATCATCTTAACCTTGTCATCTGTGAAATCAGTAGGTTGTTTTTCTGTAACATTTATTTTAAAATAGCATTTTTATAAGGACTTCCAGGGTTATGAGGTGCAAAGCAGGAATAAACTCCTAGTGCCGGTCCATTGCAAGCCGTCTCACACACAGACCCATAGTAACATTCACAATCAGCCAGTTTGGAGTTGTACAGTACTGTGCAAAAGTTTTAGGCAGGTGTGAAAAAATGCTGTAAACAAAGAATGCTTTCAGAAATATAAATAATGATTGTTTATTGTTATCAATTTACAAAATGCAAAGTGAGCGAACAAAAGAAAAATCTAAATCAAATCAATATTTGGTGTTATTACCTTTTGCCTTCAAATCAGCATCAATTCTTATAGGTACACTTGCACAAAGTCAGGGATTTTGTAGGATTCTTGTCAGGTGTATGATCATCCAATTATACCAAACAGGTGCTAATGATCATCAATGTCACACGTAGGTTGAAACACAGTCATTACCTGAAACAGAAACAGCTGTGTAGGAGGCTTAAAACTGGGTGAGGAACAGCCAAACTCTGCTACCAAGGTGAGGTTGCGGAAGACAGTTTCATGTCATGGCAAGATTGAGCACAGCAACAAGACACAAGGTAGTTAAGCTGCATCAGCAAGGTCTCTCCCAGACAAAGATTTCAAAGCAGACTGGGGTTTCAAGATGTGCTGTTCAAGCTCTTTTGAAGAAGAACAAAGAAACGGGCAACGTTGAGGATCGTGGACGCAGTGGTCGGCCAAGGAAACTTAGTGCAGCAGATGAAAGACACATCAAGCTTATTACCCTTCGAAATCAGAAGATGTCCAGCAGTGCCATCAGCTCAGAACTGGCAGAAACCAGTGGGACCCAGGTACACCCATCTACTGTCCGGAGAAGTCTGGCCAGAAGTGGTCTTCATGGAAGAGTTGCAGTCAATAAGACATACCTCCAACGTGGAAACAAGGCCAAGCGACTCAAGTATGCACGAAAACATAGGAACTGGGGTGCAGAAAAATGGCAGCAGGTGCTCTGGACTGATGAGTCAAAATTTGAAATATTTGGCTGTAGCAGAAGGCAGTTTGTTCGTCGAAGGGCTGGAGAGCAGTACAATAATGAGTGTCTGCAGGCAACAGTGAAGCATGGTGGAGGTTCCTTGAACGTTTGGGGCTACATTTCTGCAAATGGAGTTGGAGATTTGGTCAGGATTAATGGTGTTCTCAATGCTGAGAAATACGGGCAGATATTTATCCATCATGCAATACCATCAGGGAGGCATATGATTGCCACCAAATTTATTCTGCAGCAGGACAACGACCCCAAACATACAGCCAAAATCATTAAGAACTATCTTCAATGTAAAGAAGAACAAGAAGTCCTGGAAGTGATGGTATGGCCCCCACAGAGCCCTGATCTCAACATCATCGAGTGTGTCTGGGATTACATGAAGAGACAGAAGGATGTGAGGAAGCCTACATCCACAGAAGATCTGTGGTTAGTTCTCCAAGATGTTTGGAACAACCTATCAGCTGAGTTCCTTCAAAAACTGTGTGCAAGTGTACCTAGAAGAATTGATGCTGTTTTGAAGGCAAAGGGTGGTCACACCAAATATTGATTTGATTTAGATTTCTCTTTTGTTCATTCACTGCATTTTGTTGATTGATGAAAATAAATGATTAACACTTCCATTTTTGAAAGCTTTCTTTGTTTACAGCATTTTTTCACACCTGCCTTAAACCTTTGCACAGTACTGTATGTCTTAAGAGTTAAGGGGCAGAGCCACACTCATAGGACAAACATGCAGGTTTCACACAGATAGTGAACAAACAGAGAAAATTAACACAGGATGCCTTGAGTCAACAGTGCTATGGAGGAACTATGTAAGAAAGGGCAGAGCAAACTCTTCTTGTCTCTTCTTGTCTCAAGAGACTCCGCTCCTTTAATGTGGTCAGTGACAACCTTTTCATGTTTTGCAACTCTATGATGGCCGGTGTGATTGTCTACATTGTGATGTGCCTGGCTGGTAATTGTGATGTGCCAGGCTGGTAGCAAACATCACTTCAAGAGAAGTCCATTAAATCAACAAGCTGATTAAGATGGCAGACTCAGTTCACACTCAACCTGCCAGAAGTAAGTAGTAAATGAGAGAATGAAGATAAAACTGATGGTCATCATAAACAATGCTGCACATCCTCTCTCTGATACACTAGCACAGAGTACTTTTAAGCCAATTAAATATTTCTGAGAAGTGTGTCAAGAGAGGCAATTGGGGCTACCTCATACATACAGAAATGTGTCTTTATAATATCTCACTGTGACTATTTTCTTATCATTAGCCAAGTCAGAAGTTTTATCTTCTTTCTCGTAATTCTGATGTGTATTTGGAGGGGAAGGGGTGCTGTTTGTTATTCTAGTTAATTGATTAATTTGTATATTTATTGAGTATCTGTAAAAAAAAAAAAAAAACTAAATTTAATTCTTGGAATGAATAAAGTAAAGTACTGTCTAACCACTGCACCACCATGCCACCCAGAATTTATTTTCTAAAATGCAAAAGAAGTTAATGGCTACTGTAACGTTTTCAAGTTATAGTTATTTCATTCTAGTTATAGTTGTTTTCTTCTTTTGAAAGAATGGGTGCAGTAAGCTGACTTTAGGAAATAAATTGAAGATAAGCTCACAGTGCTGCATCTTGAGCTGTGTAAAATTTATTTAGATTGCAAAACTCTATTGTCTGAGAATACGTATCTTTCCTGGCATGTATTTTAAAGAAGTGACTCCCATGAGTGTAGCCATGCAAAATAATTAGTTGTTTTAGTATGCTGTGGGTGTTTCAGTGATGAAAACACAAATTAATGTTTACTGTTTCTAATAATCTTGTGCAAGATGCGACCTGACTGGCTGGCCACTGCCAACCAGCTTTTGCAGACTTGGAGTCACAGCAGTGTTTTGAAAAGAAGAATGTAGTTTATTCTTTTGCTAGATTGAAGCTGACCTCAAGAGCAGAAGTTAAGAAAGAGGTTGATGTAATGAAAGAGGCAGCCCTTATAAAATAATATATGAAATCCTGACATATAGCCCACATAACAACCTGCTGTTAAGTAATATTTGCTAATGGTTTTAAATTGTGGCCAGATCCAAGGCATTTCAGACCTTGGATAAACAATAATAACAATGTTATTTTGAGAAGCAATTCATACATAGTATTAGACAAAACATTTAAAACGTTTGAAAATAAGCAGCCGTTGTAACTAGAAAATCTATCTATCCCAAGACTTACAGAACTGTTAGTCACAGGACATCCAGGATCAGAACCAGAGAGAATTGCTGCCATTAGAACACACCCACTTTTGCTGCCTAGATGCACAAACATGATATATGGTACAGTAGCTGGCAACAGTTGCAGAAGGCTGGTTCCATAGATTTACAAACAGAAATATAGTAATTTGGGTCCATGACTGAATAGAAGCAAATACCCTCTTAAATTGCTGGATTACTACCCTAACAGGGCAGAAGCAGCTACAGCTGAGTTTGAAATGAAGGCCCACTCAAATGGAACCATACAAAACTGTACAGGAGTCATGAACATTTGTTTCTACTCAGGCCACCAGGATCAAACACTGATAAACCAAACCTAATTAAAAAGTTGTTTTTTAAGCAAAGCACAAAACAAAAGTTATTTTTACCAATAAAAAAAATATTTCTTTTTGGAGGAGCCATCCCTCCTTCAGTACTCAAGAAAACAAATCACCAGCAAGGATACTGTATTTGCTAAATGCATGTATGGGAGCCACATGCAAATGCATGACGGTGATGCCATTGACATATCAACACACAACAATGAATGGCAGAACTTAATTCTTACAAAAATAAAAATGAAATAAAAAGGTGTGGAAGACGAACACAGTAACTTACTTGAAATGGCGTTCACATTCCCAGCATCCTGACAATTTATGTGTGTTTTTCAGGGGCAATTTTCCTTTTATTCTCTGTCCCTACTTAGCATGGGTTGTGTTAAAAAAACTGTGTAAAATCTGGTATGGCCATCGGTATGCAGTAAAATTATATAAACCCCAAAGTGGTTAAAAATGAAGCGAGTACCTGTTAGCATGCATTCACACATTCAAATTGCAAAATGCTTGTGTCGAGTTTGGGCTTCTTTTGTTACCCATGGTCTTCCTACCTTGACAACACAAACGATACTGCAGTCACGTGATTGGCTGGGCATTAGGGATAACATAAGGAGCCTGGCTGAAGTCGAGCACTTTGCTCAAGCATTATGCATTATTGAAAGCCCTAACCAAGTCTGCTCCTAAATGAACTGTCTAGTGATTTAATGTTTAATGGTGTTGACCTTTATGAATGTTGCTTTAGTAAAGTGTTTTTGATACCTTTGCCTACTTTTTATGGTATGACCTGTCTTTTGACTTATGAACTGCAATAAAAAATATATCTTACTCCTCTTGCCTCTCCTAATTCCACTACCTCTTTGAATCATTATCTCCAATTTGCCTCCTGCTGTCTGCCAAACATGATGTTGCATTACCTTGCTGTTGGTTTTTGTGACTTGGCTTCCCCGCTGCCCAAGACAGTATCTAAATGCTACTGTTGACATCTTGTATAATTCAATGCTGTAATCTCCTTCTTTGGTAAATTGGAAGAATATGTTCTCCATGTGATTTTTCAGGTCTTTGTTTAGAGTGTGTTTTCTTTTGTATCTCTGAAAAACAGCTCTGGTTTATATAACAGTTTAAAATGTTGCTTTTACTATATTTTTAAAAATGTTTTGTTTTTTATCATTTTGCTTTAGCAGCAGACATCTTTTAAATCCTGTTCTAGACGTAAGAGAAATCCCTGAATCACACTCTTCGGCCTGATTTTTCCTGTGCCTTATCCCACCGGTGTTTGCAAAAGCAGCAGCAACCAGCTTGCTGTCCTTTACTTTGGGCCAATTTAGAATTGTTAAATTACCTGAACTGGGGTCCTTAAGTAAACCAACAAAAGCACATGAAGTACATGTAAGCTCCACATAAAAGCAGCCCCAGGTGTCCACGTGACAGATATGAAAAATTAAAAAATATAAAAGTAAATCAGTTCTTTACTGTGCACTTACGATTTTGGATAAAAAAGCACAGGCTGAAAAACAAAGTTACTCACAGTTGTGGTAGATTACTTGGTCACTCTGAGCAAGTTATCACCTGACTTTATTCAAGCTAGCATGTTTTGTTAGAAGTTTTTAATAACTGCACTAATCTGTGAAGGAGAGCCTCAGTTTGTAGAAAGTGATGCTAAAACTAGGATTTTTCCCAAGGTCTTTGCAGTCTCTGCCTACAGCCAAAAATATGTGTGCTTCTGTAAGTTGGAGAAGTGTCGGTGAGGGTTGGAGTGAGTGGAGTGTGCAATAAGGAGGGGTGTTGTTAAATCCAAGGTGTCATAATGTTGCCAGCAGCCCTAAAGTAGAAATAGAATAGTAGTTGTTTAATTTAATCAGGTTTTTCCTATATTCGGCTAGTCCAGATATGGTGTGCATTTTGGAAGGACAGAATGGTTCATTCCTTTTACTTTATGAGAGTACTAAACAAACAAGCAACAAGCTTTCAAAACAAAGCCGTGGTGCTTTTATTTTGAAACGTGCTTCACTAACACAGAGGCTTATAACACAAAAGAATATTAGTCTGTGTTGTTCTTAGGGGGAGCATTATTTTAATCTCATTTTATGTTTATTCAAAAAAGGCACAGGAGCTTGTTTTGGTTCACATTGAAACTATATCTGAAGGTTCAGAAGGATCTGAAAACAAGCGATTTGCATTTTCAGGTTGAAAAAGTCCCAAGCTGCTGCCAAAAGAAAACTTGAGAAAGAAATAACAGCTAGACTGCATGATCTTCGTTTGATTTCATTGTGATTGCATCTTCTTACTATGGGACTTTCCACAGCCAACACTGCGAAGTTCTCCTTTGAGATGGTATGTATGCTTGTTACTTGACTGTTTTCTAATGTAATATTTCTGCTGTTTGTAAAGCAGTACAATTTTTCAGTTTTTGGGGACATTCTCTTGACATTTTTTAAATTAACTTAAGCTGTTTTAAGCTTAATCTCAATTAAATAGCCACACAATAAATTCATAAAATATAGAGAAAAAAATCCTGTAATTAGATTATCTATCTATCTATCTATCCACAGCCAACACTGCGAAGTTCTCCTTTGAGATGGTATGTATGCTTGTTACTTGACTGTTTTCTAATGTAATATTTCTGCTGTTTGTAAAGCAGTACAATTTTTCAGTTTTTGGGGACATTCTCTTGACATTTTTTAAATTAACTTAAGCTGTTTTAAGCTTAATCTCAATTAAATAGCCACACAATAAATTCATAAAATATAGAGAAAAAAATCCTGTAATTAGATTATCTATCTATCTATCTATCTATCTATCTATCTATCTATCTATCTATCTATCTATCTATCTATCTATCTATCTATCTATCTATCATTTGAGAACCTTGGGAGTTTTTGCAGTAACTATATTATAATACAGTGGATTTCCATGGCACTCAAATATGTATTTTGTGTATGTAAAAATAAATTAATAAAATAAGATCTCTGTTCTCTGTCAGGCTGTCACTAATTTGGCAGGTAGTGACTTTGTTCAGCCCATGGCTATCCTCAGTTTTCTGATGCTGCACTGCAACACAAGCTGGAAGAGGACAGATGGAAACACAAGGTCTTCGTTGATGAACTGTGGGTGAGCATTTGCAAATTGTTTAATGTTGGACCACTGAATTCACCAGTGAGAATGCACTGCACTGCACACCCATTTCAGCTGGTGTGTGTTGAGATGGATCTATAATATGCCCACACAACACTTTGTACTAGTTTCTTTGGTAACCATGACGTTAACATGACAACAAAGGAACAAGTCACTAGTACTTGTAAAATGTTTGAAAATAAATAAAGCAATTTGTTTTTGTAGGCAGTGGGATATGTTAATAGAAAAATGATAATAGATCAGTGTTGGGACAAAGAAGAGAAATGGCATGAAGTAATTGCTAATTCAATAAACTGGCCAGCATGTATTTAATTTTCTGCCACATTTCAGATGGAAGTATCCCATTTTGATCATTTAAAACTGGCAGAAACAAAAGTGCAAACTAACACAGGCCTGCACCTTCAATGCCTTTAAAAAACTGGTGTATGGTACAAAAATTTGCTGGACAAAAGTACGACAACTTGGTGAAGCAGTGCGATATACACAACAAAACACAACAGTTGTAGTTTGTTGTGTATATATACTGTATTTATTCGCATATGCAGCAAACAAAATTGATCTGTCATCCTGTAACACAAATTGAAGAAGATGGTATTGAACATGGAGTGTTGTTGCAGTAACTTGGGGTCTGTAATTTTACTGTAGTGTCACTGGAAAGGAAGACTGTCGCACTATTAGTCCTGACAAGCAGAAGCACATTACAAGAGGATGGACTTTGCATTCTCAATGATGTGATGCAGGATGAGGATTGGCAAAATGAAACAACTGACATGACATCGGTGAAAGGCACACGCCTCACACCTCAGAGGCACCAAGTGTTTGTCAAAAGTTGATGCGACTCGGTATAGGGCAATCCTGTACATCACTCACTATGAAATGTGCCACATGATCAGTTTCATGAGTCCTTTGGAATGGTCTGAAAGCAATTTCTTTGCACTGTTCTTTTTTACATTTTAATGACACATTTTTCAAGTGTCATCAAGGTATTAAGTAAGCTTTGGCATATATGTGAAGCATTAATACTTATCATCTTGTACTGATAGTTCTTTTCTTTGAACTTCACTTGGTTTGCACTCTTTTTTGTGGTTTGGCCATGCCCTTTCACTGTCATGCTAATTTCTGTTTGTTTAGACAATTGGCTTTTGTTCCTTACAAAAAGTCCTGTGGGTTTACTGTCATTGGCCATCTTTTCAATAAGCAAAGTGGTAAAAATCTTCTTACTAAAAATTTTCCCCTGAATAATGAAAAAAGATTACAAACTGACATAATACTAAAAGAAAGCACAGAATACATATATCTTTAAGGTTAGGGTTGGGGGTGCATTCATCTCAATTAATTGTTTGCCACTGCATGCCAGGGAAATCTCAATTTCAGAGGTGTCAAGAGATATGAGAAATTGTTTTGTAACTAAGACCAAAGGGGGATGAATAAAAGTAGAGAAACATCTAATAAATAAATTTCACTAAAGTCTTTTGTCCTACCTAAAGCACAAGGTTAACATCTGACAGAGGGTAGTTGCCGTCTGTATTCTTTTCTCTTTGTCTGGCTGCCTTTCTCCCAACTTGCCTCTGAGTGCCACACTCACCAAATTTATAATGGATTATCCAGCCTTAAGAGGATGGGGATGGCTTCCAAAGCCACCCTCCAAATCCCACCCCCCTTCTTTAGTCAAAGATCCTAGAGCTGCCAGATGAGAATGGTCTCCGAAATACTGAAACCCGAGAAGTGCCACCATTCAGTCTGGAGCACTCCAGTCACATTACTAGCAGCCCTCATGATTTATTTTTGTCATTCTGTTGTCCCCAGAGTACCTGCTTGCTTGATTCCATGGGTATAATCATGAGACTCCTCTCCCAGATGAATTCCTGGACTAGTGGAATCTTTCAAAGGTTAATGTGCATAAATGCTGAGAGATGCCAGCTTGACTTGACATTTAGAAACATCAATTTTCGAATAGTTTAGCAATTTCATGTTACTGACTAGTTGTGAATTGTCAAAATGGATGATGCAGCCTAACATTTTTATTCTAACACGAGGCAGAACAGTGGTCATTATTTTAATAACCTCTGAGCTGAAGCATTTTTTCGATTTCTTTTCATTTTGTTTCAAAAGCAAGATGTGTTATCATTTTTATCATAGTATGATTTTTGATAAAATATCAGCTCAGATACACAAACCAACAAAGAAGAAATTTATGGTAACACTGCCAAGAAAAAAAGTACAAAAAAGGTCACAATAATTAATATTCTGCAGTTGAAAATCATTAGACCTGCGGTCTAACCTGTCAATGGCACATTGATGTGGATGGCGTACCAGGCAAGATGGTCACTCTGGAATATCCACTGTTGGCAAGTAAAGAGCGTGGTAGTTAAAGTATAATTTTATTTACCTAATTCTGATCTTGGCGTTGGGAGTCTGGTGGCATGTTGTATTCTGGTCAGCCATGTAATATTAGTACATGTGAAGATGAGCTTGAAAACACAGTTGAACTGCATTTCAATATGACACCATGATGTGAAACTTAACTGCTAAAGTAGATGGATAAAATATTACAAAGTTTAGTAAGAAAAAATAGACATGCATTTATTTAGGCATATACGATAACATTTTAATGTTGCTGACTTTTAAGATTTTTTAATTTTTTTTGTCTAGGCATAGCACAGTTTCAACCATTTTGCTTGACTTTATCCTTGCAACAGGTAACGTAGCAGTGCATTATTTATTTTCACACTTCCCCAGGAAGCTGGTTTCATATGGTGGTATAGATTTAATTTGACATTGTCTAGCACCATTTGAAATCAGTGTTCTTGGAGGAAGATTGGCAGCTTCACCTGAGAAGGAAGATTTGACAGTGTGACAAATACAAGAAGTAAAACCAAAGAACCTGCATGACGATTCTGCCCTGGCTGTGCTGCATCATAACCTCAGATTAACGCTGCTCCTGCTCGGCCATCATGTCTGGAGGTTTTCATTTCGGCCACACACTGTCTGAACGACTTTGCTTAATTAGGCGTTTTCTAAGAAACTGAACATGTGTTCAGGTTCAGCACCTTCTATTTCCACATTACACTTCCCCAAATGATGTTCTTCGAAGCCTTGATAGTTGACCGGTTCCATGTGTATGCACAGTCTGAGTCATGAAGTGTTTTATAACATTTTTGTAAAATACTGTATTAGCCAAGATGCAGATAAGCCTATGAAGATATTGATTTAAGCTGAAAGATGGCAATCACTTGTCAGAATTCTGAAAGCTTTTCATTTTGATTTCTGTTCACGTTGGCATAGAAGGTTCCACTTCTTCACTCTCTCCTTTTAACTCGTATCTGTCAAACTCTATCAAAAGCCTGGGAACCTCGGTCTGCCCTTTTTCTAGTGCTGTCTTGTATTCCCTGTTTAGCGTATTCCAAACATGACCAATAAGAACTGTGTTAAATGGTATTTCAAGTGCATTTTATGACTTAATGTGCCCATCAGCTTAGGATTTCATGGTGAAGTTTGATCAGCTTATTTGTGAAGTGCAGAGTTCTACATTATTTATGTGCTGGTTGTGCTGCAGTCAGTTGCTGAAATCACAGTGCCTCCACGAAGTAAAACTTTGATAGGTTTAAGGATGAAGAAAAAAAAAACAATTCAAATGATGGCACATGGTACACTTGTGTCTTGTCACTCGTAGCCATGGTATGGTGTTGAAGGCTTACCCCATACTTGAACTTGAAGTGTATAAACCTGCGTGCATTTCATGGGGGAAATTGACTTTTCCTAGTTGTCTTTTGACAGTAACGGGATCCCACCCCATTGGGCCCTTAAGCAGGGCCCTTAACATGCACTTTAAAAGGCATTTTATAACAGCTGACCCCAACGGTCATGTGAAAAGACAATTTCCTTCGGGTTTTAATGCAGTGTTCCAAAAGCATGGTAGTGTACAGACTTGTGCGCATGACATAATGTAGATGGCTACTCTTTAATGCCACATTTTAAAATCTGCTTTTGCATTGTTTAATAAAAATAAGGATAAGCACCTTTAATAACACTCAAGGACACTGTACATAAATAAGTTAAAACAAAAAGCAAAAAAATAAGATAATCGAGATTAAAATCATATAACTAAGACAGTCAAAATTACAGAATACACTCAGCACATAAACGTTTGTTTTAAAAAGGTAGATTGGCTTTAAAAGCAACAACTGAAGAAGGCAGTCTAACATATACTACCGGTCAAAAGTTTTAGAACACATCAGTTTTTCTTCAGATATAATCAGTTGAAATGCAATTAATGACACAAAAGGCTCTTGTTTAGAAAGTGGACACCAAAAACGCCACTTGTTTTTAAGTTTAGCCACTCTTACACTATTTTAAGATTAGGGACCCTGGTGTACCTGGCCTTACCCCCACGAACCTTAAGTTCAGGGTTTGTAGTAGGGATAGGCCAGTCTTAAACAAACAACAAGAAGGAGATGGCGTCTGCTTTTTGAACAAGACCCACTTAAAATGGTGAAAAGGTAAGCAAGTGGTAAACTGCTAGCAGTTTAAATTTAAAGCTTAGGTTACCAAAAACTGAAAAAAAGGAAATTTCTGAATATTACATATGAGCCTTCTTCAGGGAATAACTAATAGGTTATATCCTACAGATGTTCTCTAGCAATTAAAGTAAATTAAGCCTTGCAAGTTGAAGCAAACAATTTACACAGGTTTGATTACTTAAAAATCCTCTGCCTGTCTTAAAGAAGAGTTGGAAGAAACTGTGTTACTGCACCCTCTGAAGTACTACTTGGACAATATTCTAGTGATAATGCCAAGAAAATGACAATTAACATATGAAATGAGACAGCATTATTGCCCTTTTAAGAAACTGCAAAAAAAATCAAAAGTGTCGGTGAGTACAGCATCCACCACAATCCAAAGGCAATTGGAACTAGAAAGAAACTCTGATAGGAAGAGATCTGGCAGGCCTAAAGTCATAATCCAATCACAGGGCAAGTTTCTGTGGGTTACCTGCTTGTGTGATAGTAGGCACTTCACAGCACATCAGCTTGAAGCACAGCTTAACAGTGGTAGAAAAAGCAAGTCTCAGTTTCTACTGTGAAGAGGAGACTTTGTGCTGCAGGTTTGTCAGGGTGAGTGGCACTAAAAAAGCCATTCATTAAAGGACAAAATAGGGCCTTTAAATATGAAATACATTCATCTTATAGACCACTGAATCAAAATTTGAAATCTTCAGTTCATCACACAGGGTGTTGAAAGTTGGTGAAAGGATGGTTCCTCAGTCTGTGACACCAGCCGTCAAACATGGAGGAGAGGAAGTGTGATGGTCTGGTGTTCTTTTGCTGGAGGCAGAGTTGGATGACTTGCTCAAACTGACTAGCATTTTGAATCAAAAAGGTTACCACAGCATTCTGCAGCATCATCTGATCTTCTTCTAGTACGTCAGGCGTTTATCCTAGAGCAAGACAATGACCCAAAATATACCTTCAGGCTATATTAGAACTTGACATGAAACTGAATGCATTTACATAAAACTGAAAAAACTGAGATGCTCTAAAACGTTTGACCAATAGTGTATATTAGAAGGAACTCCCATAATCTGGGTGTTGGAGAACTAAAAGCTCGATCAACCAGTGACATGCATTTAGTGTGCCGGGAGCACAACAAGAAATTACATCAGTTGACATCAGATTGCAACAAGTTGTGGATTAATTTAGCATGTTTGAAATATAGAGGGGACCATTGTCATGAAGGGCCCCTACACGTGAAAAAAAGAATCTTGTAAGAGATCCAATATTTAACTGGCAGCCAATGCAAGGAAATAAGTGAAGTGGTTATTTGTTCTCAAAGCTTAGTGTGTCTTCAGGCAGCAGAATTCTGTTGTAATTTTTTTAGCACTTTTCCTGATGCACCACAGTGTGCAGAGCATTACAATAATCAAGCCAAAAGGTGATAAAAGCATGAATAAGTATTTCAGCAGCATTGAGAGAAAATTTGACTGCTGAAATGTTCTTCAACTGAAGAAAGTTTCATTCCCATACATGAATGCTGATCTGTGTACTTGTAATGAATTAGCATTTTTTAAAAGATTAGGTCTACGTCAACATGTAAAAATTAATTCTTTGTTGGAAATGAGTGTTTTACCCATCAAGTGTTAGACAGGTTTGCTCATTAACAGAAATTAGTGGAGACTGAGATAGCAGAAGAAACAAACCAAGGAAGAGGAAATTTTTGCCTTTGGCTTCCTTTCATAGTGTAAGTGAAAGAAAACACAAGAAAACACAAAGGTCAGTTGGGAAATATCCAACTTTCATGCCTCCTGCCAGGCCAGTGTAAACTTCAGGGCAACCACATTTGAGTAGGGATGGGGTATCCTAGCTCCAGAGACCCTGATTTCAGTTCCCAGCAGTAGTTTACACATTATGTTCTTCCTTTTTTCTGAAAAAACTTGGGCTTCCTCCCACATCCTAATAACAAGCATTTTATGTGAATTGGAGACACGGCCACTGGCCAGTTTTGATAAGGTGTGCATGTCTATTTGAATGTGGACTGGTGACCCATCAAGAGTTGGCTCATATCAGGCACCTTTTTTGCTTCTAGTAAACACGTTGGCTTCTATAACTGCGATGGAAAAGTAAAAAAAAAATCTATAGAATGTGAATGAGCCACACATTGTGCACAGTAGGACTACTGTACTGCTTAAAATTTTATTTAAAACAAATCCCATGACAAATTTAGATTAGATAATAGGGTCTGTCCACGTCGACGTACTGGCAGCATTCAGGACTTTCTAATGTCATTTTTGGGTTTTAAGGGCATGCAGGCTTCTAGGAAGCAGTAAGTTGGATTTGTTTTGATGTTACTTTAGACACTGGTCAAGACATTTTCATATATGTGGCTGTCAGGTCTGATTATAACAATAATAGCAATTTACTTTGCCATATACAGCTTCTTGCATTTTCGTTTACACAGACTTTACTCTCCAGAGACATACAGAGAAGCTTGGGGTCCAAGCACAGGGTCAGCTTTTTGTACGCTGGCCCTGGAGTAATTTCTAGTTAAGGGCCTTGATCAAGGACCCAATGGGGTACCATTCCTACTGGCACTGTTAGGATAAAAACCAGCAAGCTTCAAGTTAACCAGCACAGATTCTTTAGCCAGAGAGCTACCACTCCCTCCACATGGATGAGCATTTTTACACTTTACCCAGAACTAGGACTTTTATTACATAAATACTCGGCAATGGCAGTAGTCAAAATAAAAACAGGGTGCCTTTTGCAAACCTTCATTAGCCTTGCTTATGCTGGATTTCTACAGATTCTTGTTTCCATGTGTCTTGATTGCTGCTAAGCATCTTTTCATGTCTCCGTACAAACCCCTTTGGAGGATGACTGATTTCTTCTGGTGTTCAGAGTCCACAGTAGAATCTAGCACCATTTGAAATCAGTTATAATGTTTGGGGAATAATTCATCTGTTTACTCCCTGAGCAAAGAAGGAAAACTGAAGTCAAAAGTCGATGTGTTCAGAAATGGCCAGCCTGAGACGATTGAAGGAGACTGCAGATTTAGTGATGATCTGGAAACTCAAACATCTGGTCTGTGCAAAGCTAAAATATATTTAATGTTCTTTGCTGATTTCTAAAGTCATTAAGTGCTACTTATTGTATGTTTTTCCTTTAATTCCATTCATTGCTTTCTAACAGGTTCCTTTCATGTAAAATAATAAAGCGTCTTTTCATTTTAATGTGCTGTGTTTGAATTTTGGGAACAATAAATAAATGGGACTGGCATTCCATGTATCAAAGCAAGCTAGCTGACAAAAGGCTCCAGCTGGACTCATACATCCAACAGTGGACAGAAGCCTTTGGCACATTGTATAACTGCAGAATTAAAAGACCAACTCCTACGTGTAGGCACATGGCCAAAACAGTCCATGTCTTGTAGCAGAACGTTGTCTGAGCATACTGTATGGAATCAAGTCCTTTCACCTGTTTGCCTCATGGAAAGAAAACTTTGCTTTTCTTAGCTAAGAATACCTTTTTGGGTTTTTGACCACAATAAGAGATACAACACAGTGTCTGCCCCAGGTCTTCAACATTATTAACATAGATGAGCTCTACTAAATGACATGAAGAACCTTAAAAATTCACTGCATAGAAGATGTGCCAATAAGAAAAAATGCATTATTCTGAAATTGGTGGTCCTCAAAAATCCAGGAAGTGTGAGGTTTCAGGAAACGGAGGTTTTTAAACAACCCTAGTTTCGAAATGGTAACATTTTAGGGCCATTTGGAAAGACAAGTGCTTCTTATCCTTTGACCTGAATGATGCATGCTTTCACATCCATGTATGTTAAGAATGCTGATGGGAATCTCCTAAGCATCTCATTTAATGGAAACAATATGAATTCCTTCTGCTCCTGTTTGGAATTCCAGAATTCTCATGTATTTGCAACCAAGATGAGCAGAATTCTTATGGTTCCATATTTAAGCAAGAGCGGCTGTGTTTGTTGCCCCCAAGAACAGACATGAGGACAATTGGAGAAAATATTCCAGGTACTAAGACCAATGAAATTCTGCACTGTCATGTTACAATATCCAGAATTTGCCACATCTCAGACATTATCATGTAAAGGTAACCAAGTGCAGGTGACATTGGTGCTTGCTACTAGATTAATTTTGGGCAAAGTTTCTGTTGGGCAATACTGCTTCCACAATATTTCTTCTGGAAAAGAATACTACACCTCCACCAATGTTTATAAAGAAAATAACTAGCCTCAGAACAAGCAAACGCTCTACGTAACTAAGTCACCCAATCATTTCTAAAAGTAGAGCATAACGTTATCAAAGTTGTCTAATCAGCATTGGGTGCACCAGCACTTCATAACGTCTACTCACAAATACCCACAGTAACATGGTACCAGTTTAGAATTGCCAGTTAACTGATGTGGCAATGATGTTGGAAGAAGTCTGGAAAAGTCAAGACAATTTCACTCAAGTAAACTGACCAGTCATGACAGTCAAACCCTTGATGGGTGGATCCATCACAAGTCAATAGCTCTAACCAGAAGGCAACCAGAGGGCATATGTCACACCTTTGTCTGTAAAAAGGTCCAAGTGATGAGATCAGTGCTCTAGGACAAAGTGGGAATTACCCATTCTGCTAGGCTTTTAGTGGCACACAAGACCTGTTAACATGAGATTTAACAGAAGTGCATAAATTTAGCTGCAGCCCTCCACCTGCATTCTTGAACGCTAAAGTGAATGGCTGAACTGCAGTTCTAAACATTTTGATTATAGTTCATCTGATAACAAAGGTGTAAGTCAAAGTTGAGCTGACACCACGGCAGAGACTCCTTCAGAAAAACAGGTGCTGAGATGAACATTCATTTTAGGCTTGTAGTAACAGAAAACTGAACTCTGGAATTACACACCAATAAGCTGCCACTGGATTTGTAATTGGAGGTGACCCTAAACCAATAACAGAAGTTACACCTTCTTTGAAAACTAGCTGCATTCATCTCTTCTGTCTTTTTGGAGACTTGAAAGCTGACAATCTACTCTCTTTAAGGTGAGAAGCCACACACACACTCTGCAAAGCCAAATGCCCACAAACCTTCTTTGGTATGGAAGCTTCTCTTCATACTGCCTTGGAGACCCTGGATTAGCACAGAGATGCACTCTGCCAAGCCTCGCTCTGCACCAGTGACTAAGACCTGTCTGAGAAGACTGAGAAGCAGCCATTCCTTCAAGAAGGGGACTTAAGCGCCTACACTCTTGTGTCAGAAAGAGTAACGCTTTTCCCTTGTGAAGATAACACACAGCAAAGGGCATAATAGAGAGCTGAGTGAGGCAGCATTACACCACACTACAAACAAAAAACGAGTGCTTGAAAAGTCCTGCACTTGAGCCTAGAGCAACAAAATACAACTCCACAGAGCACTGGACATCATCTTTGAAGGCTTGATGTCATACAACTGTTGATCTGTGCCAAGATAAATTAGAACTCTAAATATCTGCATTATGTGTATGTGTGTCTTGTCTGTCTTGTGTCCTGTCCTCTATGTTGATATACACTCCACTTTATTAGGAGTTGGACCCCCTTTTGACTTCAGAACTGCCATAATTCTTCGTGGCAGAGATCCAGCAAGGTTCTGGAAACAATCCTCAGGGAGTTTGGTCCATATTGACATAATAGCATCACACAGTTGATGATGTGAATCTCCTCTTCCACCACATCCCAAAGGTGCTCTATTGGATTGAGATCTGGGGACCGTGGAGGCCATTTGAAAACAGTGAATTCATTGTCATGTTCAAGAAACCAGTTTGAGGTGGTTTCAGCTTGCTGACATGGCGTGTTATCTGCTGGAAATAGCCATCAGAAGATGAGTACACTGGTCATAAAGGGATAGACATGGGCAGCAACAATACATTTAAATGATGCTCAGTTGGTACTAAGGGGCCCAAAGTGTGCCAAGAAAACATCCCCCCACCTTTCTACTACCACCACCATCAGCTTGAACCATTGATACAAGGCAGGATGGATCCATGCTTTCTTGTTGTTGAAACCAAATTCTGACCCTACCATCTGAATGTTGCAGCAGAAATTGAGACTCATCAGACCAGGCAATGTTTTTCCAATCTTCTGTTGTCCAATTTTGGTGATGTATCCCCAGTTGCCTGTTCTTAACTGACAGGAGTGGCACACAGTGTGGTCTCCTGTTGCTGTAGGTTTGATGTGTTGTGCGTTCAGAGATACTTTTCTCCATATCTTGATTGTACTAAGTGGTTATTTGAGTTACTGTTGCCTTTCTGTCCGCTTAAACCAAGGCATTTTTGCCCAGAGAACTGACACTCCACTGGATATTTTCCTTTTTTTCCAGACCATTCTCTGTAAACCCTAGAGATGGTTGTTTGTGAAAATCCCAGTAGATCAGCAATTTCTGAAATTCTCTGACCAGCCCATCTGGCACCAACAACCATGCCAAGTTCAAAGTCACTTAACTCACCTTTCTTCTGCATTCTGATGCTCGATTTGAACTTAAGTAGGTCTGATGTCTAAATGCATCGAGTTACTGCAGTTTGATTGACTGATTAGACAGTTGTATTAACAAGCATTGGAACAGTTATACCTAATAAAGTGGACAGTGGGAATATGCAGTCATCATATTTCTATAATCCTTGGATTTACCAATAAATTGTATTGTGCTTCTTAAAACAAGTGTGCTTCAATTACCTTGATATTAGCCTAAAGGATGGAATCCACCTTCTATAAGTAAAACCACCTTCTAAAGGTAAGGAACCTTAACAAATTAATTACTGCAATTGCTGAAGGGAAAATTGATCATTAATTAAACATCAGTTGTTATTTTTTAATATATTGTTTGTTAATCCATACACCATTTCCTACATTTATTTGGTGTCCCTGGGTGGGCAGAAACAGAGATTTTGTCACTTATTTCCTACAATATTGATAAATTAACAGGGACACCAAGTGGAGTACTGTGAGTGAGAGGGAAAAGAAACACCCACTAGGCCAATTGGCGACTGTGAGAGTGTGTGATGTGCATAAGTGTGTCCTGCAGGACACTGGCATCCCCATCCACATGTGTCAGTCCTTGCTGGGCACAGGCTTGAGCACCCCCTTAGGTCAGGAAACTGGCAGGCCTAGTGTGATAAGTACAAGACTTGGTAACTGCACCACCATGCTATGGCTACTGAATGACCACAGATGTTAAAAGGAGGATTCACAGTCAAAATCATTGATGTCATGGTGGCTTCTGGAAATCGTGTCACTGGCAAATGTTACAAAATAAAATGGAAAAGATCTGCTATTTTACCTGACATCCTAGGCAGCAGTCAGCCAGCCCTGCCTTGGGTGGCCATATGCCTTCTGGAATGCCAACCCACTTTCTAAAATGACATGAGAATTTAAAGGTTCAGTGCCATTGACAAAAACCCAATCTATATCGGGCCTCCATAATGTTTCCCGGTGAACACCATCCTTTTGTAGTCTCACAAGAATCGTCCCTCAGATGCCTAAAGCTGCTTATTGTCATCTTGGTAGTTAGAACATAACAATGAATTACAAACCCAGAGTAAGAAACGCTACGTATGAAATTCTTCAAGGGGTAAGATTGTGTGCAGAATACACTGTCTCGTCACATTGGTAGTTAGAACATAACAATGAATTACAAACCCAGAGTAAGAAACGCTACATATGAAATTCTACAAGGGGTAAGATTGTGTGCAGAATACACTGTATTGTGAAATCATGTAACACCTCGTCACATGCCTTACCTATGTAAAGATGAAGTCACTGGCTTGATGGAGGACAAGCACTTACTGTATGTGCACTCTTGACCCAAATAAACCGGTCAGTTCATCTCCGTGGCACAGTAGCTGGACATTTAGAGCACACTAGCAGCCTTACCTGTACAATGCAGTGATGTGGTCTTTCTTCCAGATAGTTGGGAGCCTTTGGATGTGGACATTGCACCAGTCTTGCTTCTGCAAGAAATTCCTGTACTAATGTCCAGAGCTTGTGTGGCATGGGTCTGCTCCAGACGTCACTTAAACCAAAGGAGGCTAAGATAGGAGTAGCCATTTGTAGCCAGGCAGAGTTTGTCAAAATGGCCAACAAGGTCATTTAGAATTAAATTTCAAAGTAAAAACATTGCAGTTCCTGTTTGAACGCCAGGTGCCATCAAAGGCACTATATAAATAAAGAGTGTAATTATGATCATGTAAAATCCCATCTTAAAGCTGACTTACTGCCTCTCTCCTCCCCTTTAACATCTTCAAAACTTGAATTTCTGTACATTAGGAAGCCAAAAAATCTGAAAATTAACAGGAGATTCCAGCCACATGGGCTAAATGAGCATTTTGTCACCGGGTTTGGTGGCAAATGTGTCTGTTTAGTGAGCCTAGAATGGGTGTCTGTAATATAGGAATGTAATAATGAAAATAGATTAACCGTATGAACTAGGACATCATGAGTCTTTCAAACCAGATATTGATGCTAAGTTGAGACCAGAACGTGAAACGACAGCTCTGTTCAACAATGCCATCCAGCAGTGCATGTAGGAGCAGGAGGCTGGCAAGAGAACCCCCTTGACATCGCAGACAATGTGAGCAGCTTTTTTATTGTGCCGTTATAACCTAATAGTCTCTGGGAAACAATCCAGGAGGGGTGTTTTCCAGTAGCCACCACAGTGAATTGTTGGACTGAGATCCCAGGCTCAAGTAGGTGCCATGAGGTGGCTCAACTTATGGTCTGGCATGCGAAACATCAACCTTGAAGTGACTTTATAAAGGGCACCACATGAAAAGCCTGTGGCTCTAGGCACCATATTTTTTCTATTCCATCTTGCCAACATGTTGGATATTCCAGGGCTAACTTGTTTGCTTTCAGCTTTCCGTGTGGAGTGAGGAGATCTTGATGCAGGTTGTGCCATGCAAAGAGAACCTGGTTATGCTAAGGTGCACCTTGGGATGCTTCACACAGTTCAAGTAAGGCCATCTTGGCAAAAAGAATAAAAGACTGTAATGACCTGTACAGTTGTTGCTTACCACATTGGGCCAAATCTCATATTAGTGGCACTTCCTGGCTTTTGGACAACTGATAAGAAATTTGCTTTTACTTGCAACTTGGAGGACAACATTTGTCCAACTCTTCTGTCACTGTCACCCAATGTTGTGTGTGTTTTGTTTTAATGGCAAACCAAGAAAGAACAACTTAAAATACATGGCAGCCATGAAAGGGGCAAGTGGGAGCAAGCGATAATGGGAAAGGCTGAAGGAGGGCTGCTGGTGTTGGACACTTTGATGGGTGGAAAAGCAGGCGAGCGTAGTAAGGAAGTTGATTTGGCTGGGGGTTTTAATGTTCAGCTTATTAGCTCAGTGAGTGTAATGATGTGGAATAATTATGTGTGTGTGTACATATATACATTTCATTTTTACACATGCAGTATATTGTACATACAATGGATTCAGAAAGTATTCAGGCCCCTTCACTTTGTTCATTTTGCTATGTTGCAGCCTTTTGCTAAAATCATTTAAATTGTTTTCCCACCTCAAGCAGCACTTAACACCCCAGAATGACAGTGAAAACAGATGCTTATCATTTTTTTTTTCAGATTTATTACAATAAAAAAATGGAACTATAGCATTGACACAAGTATTCAGAGCTTTTACTCGGCACCTTTGCTAGCAATGGCAGCCTGGAGTCATCTTGTGGGTGACACAACAAGCATCACCCACCTGGATTTGGGGATTTTCTTACTATCCTCCTCTGCAGATCCTGTCGAGCTCTGTCAGGTTGGATGAAGACCATTGGTAGGCAGCAATTATCAGGGATTTCCAGAGATGTTCGATTGGTTTCAAGTTGTGGTTCTGTTTGGGCAACTCAACGACGTTCCCAGAGTTGTCCCTTAGCCACTCTTTTGCTTTGTGCTCAGGGTCATGGTGCTGTTGCTTTGGTAAATGATATTATATTAGGTACAAAATCTAATTTGTGTCTTTTCACTGAAACCTGGCTTAATAAATTTGACACTGTTCCCCTAGCTGAGGTGTACCAGATGCACACCTGTACATATCATATATATAAACGTCTACGCGTGCAAGTGTGTGTGTGTGTGTGTGCATGTGTCTGTCCATCCTGGAAGTGAGAGGTGGAGTCGGGGTAAGGGCTCCTCCTCTGAGGAAAAAGAAAACTTGCTTAGCCAAAGGCAAAACGAAACCTTCTGAAGAAAGAGTCATACACTTAGAGGCAATACAGAAGCGAGGCGAGCACATCAGCAAAATGAAACCTAGGAGATGCCCAGAGTAGTTCCTTTGATTTACCTGACACCTCTACATTTCAATTTTTTTTCTGACAATTTCAATAGTTTCTAGAACCCCGGGGTTATTACAGCACGGGCTTACACAGTTAGTAATTTTATAAATCTACAGATCCTCGTTGAGGAGGAGGCCTTGGAATAATTCATTGAGACAAAATGCAGTTTACATCTAAAAATGTAGGCGACAGCCTTTGAGGTACTCATTTTAAATATTAAAACAGATTCAATTGTAGTGCTAGTCTACAGACCACCAGGGCAATATTTGTTGTTCATGACTGAATTTGGCAACCTTTTATCTGATTTGGCCATAAATTATAATTGTGTAGTGTTGATGGGGGATTTTAGTACACATTGTTGTGGAAAGTGATACTTTCAGCAAATATTTTACTTATTTGTTAAATTCAGTAGGAATTTATCAAATTGTCAATGGTCCAACTCATAATCATAATCACACATTAGATTTAATTATAAGTCAGAGTTGAAATTCAAAATTAAATATTACTCCATTAAATGAAGTTATTTCTGGTCAGTACTTAATCACATTTGATTTGGTTCTGCCCTTACCAATACATTCACAGATTAAAACAATGATAGTGCAACGTCTAAATTGTGACCTTGCTTCAAACTTTATAGATATTTTAAGTAAGTCAAGTGTGATTATGCAAAACAATTTAGATCAGCTAACATTAAATTGTAATATGACTTTGAGAGAAGCTTTGGACACAGTGGTCCCCGTTAAAACAAAAGTAATCAAAGCAAATAAAAACTCACGTTGATTTAATGAGATCACTCGAGCCCTTAAACTAGAGTGTCCAAAACTGGAGTGTAGACGAAGAACAACAAAGCTGCAGGTGTTTCGAATTGCAAGGACAGAGAATGATAAAAAATATAAATAAGCTCTCTTTACAGCAACCTGCTATCTGTATATATAATACGCTACCGTGGCTGTCCGTTTCTCTGTCCAGGATTTTAAATCACCTGTAGCTCGCAAACCATTTGATCTATTGACCTGAAATTTGTTACACATACTGTATACTATGTGGCGTCTACTATCCACTTTCAGGGTGATGATTGACCTCCAAGTTATTCCTCTTTTTATTTTTATTTTATTTTATTGTAGAATCAACTGTCGGCAGCAGCCAGCAGGGCAGCCATGCAGCACATGGGTGCAGGCGCCGTTCTCATCCCTACCACCTTCGCCATCACTTCCCCTACCTCTTCATATCTTAAATCATTCTTGAGGCAGATTGAAGACTTAAGTGCCAGCTTAAGTGAAAAATGAAAGAAAATGTACTAAGTAATTGCAACACAAACACTGACTTGAACAGTTTTAACACGAAAAGATGCCAACGAAAGAACAGAAGAAGTGGGCCGCTAGGGTGGAGAAAAGAAGAGCTGCTCAGGAAGCAGCAAGCGCATCAACCTCTGAGCAAACAATGCTAAACGTACAGAGAAAGAGTATGAAAACTATGAATGCTTAAGTCAAGTGTATTCAGTGTGCTGTTACTGGTTCTAAAATAACATAACATAAATAATAATCCTTGTGTACTATTCAGAACAGTAGCTAATTTAACAAATGGGAATTCAGAACTACAGTACGTCTTTAATGAGAAAATTGAAAATATAAGATCTCAGCATCACAGTGCAAACCTAATACTAGTAAGCTTGGCAAAACCTGTCTCCTTGCATTCAGCAATTTAGAAACTTTAATCCTGTAACAGAACAGGAAGTTTAAGCTTTAATTTCTAAAATGAAACCTTAGATCCAGTGCCGACAAAACTAGTAAAAATTACAATGGATTTTCTTGCAGCACCTATTCTTAGCAATATCAATAGCTCATTATTGCATGGACAGTACCTGACTCACTAACAGTGTCAGTCATTAAACCATTACTTAAAAAGTCAGATGTAAACTCACATATACTTAACAATTATAGACCCATTTCAAATTTACCCTTCCTCTCTAAAATACTTGAAAAAGTGGTTGCCAATCAGCTTCAGTCTAACCTTATATAACACAATTTATTTGAGAAATTCCAGTCTGGCTTCCTCAATGGTCATAGTACAGAAACAGCACTAACACATTTTGTGAACAACATTCTGAAATCTTCTGATGAAGGAAATTCCACTATGATTATATTGTTAGATTTAAGTGCAGCATTTGATACCGTTGACCAAGTCCTTGCCTGTTTTAGTTCTTATTTATCAAATTGATTCCATTATGTGCAGAAATGTGCTCTCAGTACTCCATCATTATACACAGAAGTGAGATATGGTGCCCTACAAGGCTCAGTACTGGGACCTTTACTGTTTTTATTTTACATCCTTCTACTGGGACCTATCATTAGAAAACAAAGATAATTTTCACTCATACGCAGACAATACCCAGTTTTACCTCCCTTTTAGGCAAAATGATGTTTCTCCGATATTGTCCTTAATTAGTTGTGTTAGTGAGTTAAAGGAGTGGAGATGAGAGCTACTTGTCTTTGAACACAAACAAAACGGAGATGTTAATCATTGGAGGGAATGATGCTGATAGTAACAATATTTTGTCAGTATTTAACTCAGTTGGAATCACCATTAGTTTTATTGAATCGGCCCGCAATCTAGGAATTATCTTTGATTCTAGCATGTCATTTAAAGCGTACATTACAAAACTGTCCAAAACATGTTTTTTCCATATTAAAAATGTTGGGAATTTAAAGTGAATTTTAAATATGCAGGGTACTTAGAAATTAATTCATGCTTTTATTTCTAGTAGGATTGACTACTGCAATGCGGTGTTCACTGGATGTTCAAACTGTTCTTTATACAGCCTTCAGTTAATCCAAAATGTTGCTGCAAGAATTATTACAAGAACAAGAAAATATGAACACATAACTCCAGTTCTTAAATCCTTACACTGGCTCCCGGTTAAGTTTAGGGCAGATTTCAAAATCCTGCTTTTAACATATAAAGCATTAAATGGCCAAGGTCCGGCTTACTTATCCGAACTTATCATTACTTATAAACCAGAACACACATTACGATTATCTCCCAGTCCCTGCCACTGTAAAACAACCCCACAGCATGATGCTCTCACCATTATGCTTCACCCTTGGAATCATATTGACTAGGTGATTAACAGAGCCTGGTTTCCTCTAGACATAATGTTAATCTTGGTTTCATCAATCTGAGAATCCTTTAGGTGCCTTTTTGGAAACTCCAAGCAGGCTTGCATATGTCTTTTACTGAGGAAAGGATTTTGTCAGGCCACTGTGTCATAAAGTTCAGATCACTGGAGTGTTGCTGTGGTTATTGTCCTTCTGGAAGTTTCTCCCATCTCCACACAGGTACTCTGCAACTCAGCCAGAGTGACCATAAGGTTCTTACCAAGGCTCTTCTCCCCTGATTGCTCAATTTGGCCAGAAGGCAAGCTCTAGGATTGGTTGGTCCAAACTTCTTAAGCTTAAGAATGATGGAGGTTACTGTGCTCTTGGGGACCTTCAGTGCTGCAGGAATTGTTTGTAGCCTTCCTCAGATGTGTGCCTCGGCACAATCCTGTTGGCTGGCAATTCCTTTTGACCTCATGGTTTAGTTTTTGCTCTGACACCCAACGCTGACTGTGGGACCTTCTCTTGACAGGTGTGTGTCTTTCCTACCTGACAGCAGCTGGGCCCCAAACAAGTTGTGGAAACATCTCAACGATGATCAATAGAATGGGGGATGCACCTGCGCCAGATTTCAAGAGGCAGAGCAAAGGTCTCAATGCTTGTGTCAATATGATATTTCAGATTTGTATTTTTAATACATTTGCAAAAGTTTCTAAAATACTCCTTTCACTTTGTGATTTTGGAGTATCGGGTGTTGCTTTGATGAGGGAAAAATGAATTTAAACGATTTGAGCACAAGGCTGCAACATATAAAAATGTGAAAAAAGTGAAGGGGTGTGAATACGTTGTATGTTATCAAGAAGGCAAAAAAATCCAAATTAAATGTCTGCACAAGTGTTTAACTTAATAGAGTTTTCCTTGCATTTCTTTACTAATTTCATGTCATTTAGATGCTGTTATTAAATTTGTTTTCTTTCTAATAATGAATTTCTTGGCATTTGTTTGTGAATTTCATTGTCATGTTTCTGCTAAAATTTAACTTATTAATTAACCCTTTGTCCGTAATTGGTTTGCCTCGTTCTTTTGTCATTTCCAGAATCTTGTGTGTTCCAAAATGGCAGTTTTTGACCATTAGAGCCAAAAATGTTACAGCTGAAAATATCTGCAAAAACAATCAAAAAGATGTCAAAGGATACGACTTGTTCAATTTGCCTGCCAAGTGTGATGCTCACACCTCCACCGTGCACATGGCTTGACTGACTGTGTTTCTGTCATTTTACATTTATGTCGCCGGCTAATTTAATGGCTAAAATAACGAGGATTGTTACAGTGATGCAGATATTGTGCTGCAATGGCAGGTCAAGCTTGCAGTCTAAAGTAGTTTTCTGGGTAGACTACCCACTGAATTGTTTGGGGTCACTGTTTAAAGCAAAGGTCATATTGTGTGGATTGGGGAAGTCAGAACCACAAAACATGCAGAATGAAAGTGGGATAACAAAATGAAGTCCGCTTTTGTTTGAAGTGTGTGGGTGCTCTGTGACTTTCAGGTGAGGAAGACAGAAGCTTCAAGGGGAGGCAGTTCATCTCACTACGGTGCCGAAGAGTGCTGACATGTTACATGTTGATAAGCTCATGTGAGGAAGAGTTTCACTTCGCTCTGTACGCTTGACAGTAATGACCCCATAAATCTGTGAACCTTAAAGCTATGCTGCACTAAAACAAAAACAAGTGGAACAGTGCTGCCATCTTGTGTTTATCTAACTGAAATCCAACTAATAAATTAAACCAGTGTTTGCCAAACTCGGTCCTGGGGACCCACTGTGGCTGCAGGTTTTCGTTCCAACCAACTTCTGTTTTAACTCCTGGGCTAATTAAGTGAACTGTTATTTCCCTGATTCTGTATTTTGGGAGCAATGTAAAAATTAGAAAACTATGTTTGGCAAAAAAAAAATTATTGAAATGTAATAAGTAGTTATATGGGAATAATGTATTTTTTTAACAATATTTTCATTCTACTTTTGCAGGTGTTCTAATTGTTTATTTAATCCATTATTTACTAATTAGTGGATCTGACGCTAAAGTAGCTACAGCCTTTCATGATTCAGTGTTGTTTGTCTGGGTGTCTGCTATATTCGTTTTTAATTACCATTAATAAGATACAACAAAGGGGCTAAACTGCACAGAGAAGGCAAATATAATGAAATCACAAAAGAGAGTTAAGCATTTAAATCTATAGCAAAAATAGAAATATTTCTAAATGTCTTATAAATGTAAAAATCATGCTGCTGTGTTTTTCTAAATGTAGAATAAGAGAATAGAAAAAAATACCAGCTAATTAAATGAGATCAGTGTTATCAGTTGTTGTCAATAATTATGAATCTAGTTGAAACAAAAACCTGAAACCACAGTGGGCCCCCAGGACCGAGTTTGAGAAGCACTGAATTAAAAGAATGAATGGAAATGGAAACGCTTGTTTTCAGGGTTGCTTTGTCATTTTTTAAGTTCTTCTAAGATTAATGTAGATCTACAGAAGAAGCTACATTGTAGAAAATTTCCTTCCATTCCAGGCTTCTTTTCTCATTTCTTTTCTGCAGGCCACTACATTCAGAGACCCTAAACATTAGACTAGTGTTTGAAAAAAACATGGATTTCTTCATTCGGCTGCTCCCATTAGGGGTTGACACAGAGGATCATCTTCTTCCATATCTTCCTGTCCTCTCCATCTTGTTCTGTTACACCCATCACCTGCATGTCCTCTCACCACATCCATAAACCTTCTCTTAGGCCTTCCTCTTTTCCTCTTCCGTGGCAGCTCTATCCTTAGCATCCTTCTCCCAATATACTCAGCTTCTCTCCTCTGCACATGTCCAAACCAACACAATCTCGCCTCTCTGACTGTCTCCCAACCATCCAACTTGAGCTGACCCTCTAATGTACTTATTTCTAATCCTATCCATCCTTGTCACCCCCAATGCAAATCTTAGCATCTTTAACTCTGCTACCTCCAGCTCTGTCTCCTGCTTTCTGGTCAGTGCCACTGTCTCTAACCCATATAACATAGCTGATCTCACTACCATCCTGTAGACCTTCCCTTTCACTCTTGCTGATCCCAGTTTGTCACAAATTACTCCTGACACTCTTCTGCTCCCATTCCACCCTGCCTGCACTCTCTTTTTCAACTGTCTTCCACAAACCCTGCTACTCTGTAGTGTTAATCCCAAGTATTTAAACTCATCCACCTTCGCCAACTCTACTCCTTGCATCCTCACCATTCCACTGACCTCCCTCTCAGTCACACACATGTATTCTGTCTTGTTCCTACTGACCTTCATTCCTCTCCACTCTAAAGCATATCTCCACCTCTTCAGGGTCTCCTCAACCTGCTCCCAAATGGGGAGGGTTTCATCAAAATGGGCATCCAGTGTAAAATTTTGCCAGATCAACATGCAGAAAACAATACAGATTTCCTAAAAACAGATGGACTTGTTCTTCATTTTATTTTGGCAATGCCATAAATAAGTGCACTGAAACAGAGAACCTACTTGTGTGTCTCTTTTCTCATTTTTGTATTCATTACCACGTAGATACATAAAATATGATTGTTTAAATGTTTCCATGAATTCAAGCACATCTTAATGAAGTGCAGCTCACAATCTTCTCATAAAAACTGCTGATTTACCTGGACTGTAGTGTAAACCCACCGTTAAGACATATCCTGTCTCAGATTATATTTAAAAGAGTCAATGAATCATTGGCTGAGGTTGTACAAAATGTTTCTCTGTTTTTAAGTTAAAATCCCCAATGCTTTTCCAAGTGGCTGTTTTAAACTTTAAAAAACATTGTATTTGAGATCTTGATGGAATCATGTCAGATTTCAAGAAAATAGTCCACTAGGGTTCGAGTTGTTTAACATGGATATCCAAATGTGACATCGACAATAGGTGCTTTCACATTTATGGTGTCTAAAATGCTGGTCCATGTTGTCTCCCAGTTTGTCTCATTGTCCCACAGCTTTTGCAAAGTGGCTGCTGGTTGATGTCATCCCACCCCATTCCACTGGTGCTCAGTTGAAATGCCACTGCTGTAAGAAAGATTTGAGGGACCATTCCAGGACAGTTGTAGCCTTCTGACAAAAATGGCTGCACTGATGTCAAGAAGATGTGCACCTGGCTGTCTGCAGCCTTCACACAAGCTGTGGTGCTAAAATGTCAGTCTTCTCATCAAGGGAACCAGTGAGCACCACAAACCCACTCCTCACATCACTACAACACTCTCTGATCATTCAGGTTCATAACCTGCTCCTGTGGGCCCACCACCAAATGGAGAGATTGGGGTCTTGTGAGAAGTCTTGGCAGACGAGAACTCAGACACATAAACTAAATCTTGGGACATGGAATGTCACCCCCTTATTGTCCCACGTGTGGATTAGCACATTCACATATATGTGAATTCAATTAATATCACAGATTCAATGCAGAGATGGTTATGGATGCAAACTGTATTGGAGTAGCCATCATATTACCCTGAAGTTAAGCAGGGCTGGATGAGTGATTGTTACACAAGTACGCTGAGCTTTTTTTCCGCAAACCCTTGGAACATTTGCATTACACTTTACAAGCCCGAAAAGGTTCATGAAGACAGATGCAGACTCCCAGGGCATTGGATACGTAAATAGAGCCACACAGAAGATAAGTGGGAATCACAAAGAGAGGCACGGCACACGACTCTGGAAGACAGTTGGGAACACTGGAAGAGTGGGGGTGACTTACAACTATGGCTAGTTTCAATATAACTGTTTCTTTACAAGGCATTTCCCGTAGCCATAACTGCGACAAGGTGATTCTTCTGAAAATTCAGCTGTGGATCATTCACTGCTAAATAACTCTATTTCAGGGTGTGTGTTTTGGTCTTTCCAACTTTGTGCTCACTATAGTATTATTTTTGATGTTGTTGCTGAGGGGTACAATTATGTGCAGCTTAGTGCGGTATCCTACCTTATTATTTTTCCTTCTTCTTCTGTTATTATTGTTACCTTTATGATGAAACCTTAGCTTTAGTGTCAGAAAACTTGAAATCATCATCATAAGTGCCTCTTTGCAGCTCCGGATTTCGTAAAATAGCAACATCATGAATTCCTTCTCCCCACTGGGACTGGGTGTAGGATGCTTTATAACTTCTTCCCTAACCCTAACTCTCAGGTGGGGCAAATTCTTGTCCTAGTCTGACTTTTATTGCAATTCCTAGAAGTTATTCTGAGATGCTTGATAAATACAGACATGTAAATACAAAGAAAGCAACCAAATGTACTGTGCAAAAATAAGGATTGGTTGGTTTTGTAAACATAGCAACACAACACTTTACTCTGCCTTTATGTTTGATCACACACAGTGGTGTATCAATCAGCCTGAGAAACAAGGACACGCTGAATTCAAAAAAGAGAAAACCATTCACACACCACGAGAGAGATGGCCTAACAGATGAATGCTTCCAAAAGTGAATACACAGTTTGCTTATGGGCACTTTTATGGCTTTTCCTTAAAATTTTAATGTAAAAAAAATTCCCTGCCAAAAGCCAGGCTGACAAGCAGATCCATCACTGCCCATTTAAATAATGGAAACAATGATGAATCAGATGAATGTAGTGCATTTTTTGATAGGGCCGGAGCTGTTAGCTCTAGAGCCAAGTCGTACTGTTTTTATTTTCCCATTTGACTGGATTACAGAGGAGTCCAGCCATAAGTTGTCCCTGAGGTGTTTAAGAGGGATCACCTGACCCATGTGCTGATTAAAAAGGTGTGTTAAACACTACAAGATAATCTGCATTCTTTGCCACACATGTGCATCAGATGGTCGCCTTCAGGGCTTGTCAAAGGTAAGCTCTAACACCCCAGGACACCAGGGGGGCGCAATTGTTAACCACATTCTCGCTTTTTCCACCTACAGCTCTGAGAAGACACCCAGTGAGGGCAAATGACCCTGGCATTTCGGTCCACAAGCTATAAAATCAGGGTGTTCCTGGAAGGAGGTGTCTCATTTGGGAGATAAACAACATGCAGGACAGAGCTCTAGACCGCTATATGAAGCCTCCTTACCTTAGCCAATGGCTAGTTCTATTTTTGTTATTCTCTGTGCCATTGAGCACTGGTTATTTTTGTTTTAAACTCTTTTGAGTAAACGGGGTGGCCCAGTTTGTTTGAGTTCCTCTCCTTACTATCAGTCGAGGACAGCTTCTGCATGTATATGTGAATGCATTTCAAGTCATTGCCAAATAGTGTTCTGAATGCCAGTCAACTCCACCCCAAACACCATTCTGAAACATAAGTATGGCACCTTTGGTTCAATTCAATTAATATGGTTGAATCTGAGTCAAACGTTATGTTGACAACAAACATCACCTTACCTTTATTCATCCCAAACACAGCAGGTAACTTTACATCAATGTCACTTTTGTTCAAGCGAGCACAGACGTGGCATGACAAAGAGTGACATGGTTACAAAACTGACTATGGGAAACAGATTGTGTTGACATTATGAAGTGGACACTCCTTATGGTTAACATGAACATTTTACCCAAATCAGGATCATGCTGAATGTAGGTCATAACTTTTGGGATAATCTTTGACTAATCCCAGAGTTCAATATAATGGAAGTTCTTGCAGTGATCATGCTGTGAGTTTAATAAGTCCTTTTAGACTTATTAAATATTTTAATTATTATCCTGGAAAAGCCATTTTACGCTCTGTTTTTTTGATGGTTGAGACCATTGTGTTTATGGCTGCTATCACTCCATTCACATGCTATCAGAGTTTGCGGAGCTCTGACTTGTGACATTTCGCCTTCCCACTTCAGTGAATTTGGAGAAAAATGATGGCATTCCTGATCTGTTACTTGGTCTGTAAAAAGAGAAATTAAAGATAAACTGTATATTTTTTGTGAAAATTAACAGCAAACTAAACATATTTAATGTGTACCACTTTGCTCTAAATTAATTCCAATGCCAAAAATGGCATTTCTGGAAGTAAAAGTTTTTATTTTACATAATTGACTAAGGATGAATAGTCAGCATTACTTTACAACTCAGATAATTTGGGTAGCTTTGTTTTCTCCAAATGGTCTTAATTGTAGCTTCAAGGTCTTAGGATGCTCAGGCAGGATTTCTGACTTGGAAACTTGGATTTACCATCTGCCCAATAGCACATGAACACAGCATACGCCTATTACAAGTCATATGACATATTGAGTCACCATTCCACACCTATATAAGATGGTGGCACTCAGCTTCTGGCATCTGATTACTGGATTCATCACCAAAGCTTATCTAAGTCTTTTTCTATGGTTAATAATAATAATTCATTACATTTAAATAGCACTTTTCTCACTACTCAAAGCTGTACGGCACCGGGAGGACCTGGGAGCTAACCCATGATCTGGTTCATGCACTTTGGTGGTACCCTCCTACTTTACTCTGATAACCAACTTAAGCTCTGACCACCTTGACAATTAGTTGATTAATTCAATGACATAAAAGTCCTTTATGATGTTTAGGCTGCATTATTCAGCCCCTGCTGGGGGGCTTTATTTGAAATAATTATGGGACAATTGCTTAGGGGGTTATGGTCTACATAATAGCTAAATGAATAACCGCTCAAGTATTGCTGCCTTGTGACCTCATGGCTTTAAGCCTCCATGTTTTGTTGCTTTACTTAAGTTTTGATAGATATTTGTCTGGATCTTTAAGAGAACCTTTGGATCTAAGATTGTAAAGATACCTAGAGCTGCTAGGTGGAGTTCTCACAGGATGGCTTCTGTAGTCTCCTAAGCCATTCCTGACTGAAGTCATAGCTGGTAGTTCCTTGTAAGAGGTTCCTGGCCAGGGCCAACTAGAAAAAAATTGAACTTTAGGTCAGACCAAAGTCCAACTGGCAGGGTAAAGGGAAGCCAGAGGTGGTACAGGAGATGAATGAAAGGAGAGTTTTCTGGTAGTGTTTAGGTGGCAGAGCACTAAAGACATCCTACCAGCCAGATGGGTGAAATCTGATGTTAGTTCAGTCCACTAAGGATGTATTTTCTGCTTACTTTGTCTTCTCTTGGTGTTGTCCTCTTTTCTGTGTTGTGCTTCCTTGAATATCTTTGGCCTCATTAGCATCATATGGTCCACAATCAGCTCATTAGTACCTCACTTAGGACACATAAATAGATTTCTAAGAAGTGCACCTTCATCTGTTCAGCGTCTGTATCAGATTTTACCATTCAATGTTCTCAGTTGCAAAAAAACAAATACATATTTGCAATATCTCCATATAAGTTGTCAACTCTAGAGCCAAGTGACACAAAGAGCATAAAGCTGAAAGGAGCTGCAGACACAGATAGTCAGTGTAGCTTTCAATTAGGGTGACACACATGTACATTTTTGAAGGGCCCTCTCAAACCTTGTAATAACACCTAGGCCTATTGTGGCATCAGCATGAACACCCGGTTAATTATTACAATGGTAGCAGGAAGCTAGGCCTTTACTTTAACTGAACACAAAGGACCATTGTGTATGGTCTGCTAATCATAAAGCTTTTACATTGATTAAAAAAAAGGCAAACAGGATTGGTCAGAGAATTGCCAAGTTAAGCTTATTGTGATTACAAAGAGAAGATAAGAACATGGGAGGTTATGAAGGTGCTTTGGCTACAAGCACACAGACATTAGATCCCTCCATTGTCCCAATTTCATGAGCACAGCCTGTAGTACTAGGGTGTTGTACCGTGTTAGCCATTATGAATGTAGAGAAAAGCCAAGCAAAATGACACCTTTTATTGGCTAACTAAAAAGATTACACTATGCAAGCTTTCGAGGCAACTCAGGCCCCTTCTTCAGGCAAGATTACATCTTGCTTGAAGAAGGGGCATGAGCACAGCCTGAATGGGATGTCAGTTCAGCACCAGACACAAGCATGCACACAACCACACACATACATACATGCCTTGTCAATTGTGAGTTGCCAGTCAACCTAACAGCATGTGGGATTACAGTCATGTGAACACATGAAGAACATGCTAATGCCACGTAGCAGCAAATCAGACTGAGGATGGGGATGAGTGGAGGCAGTCTGACTGATACACAGCACATTTCCCCTGACACTCCCATCATCATCTGCTTTCTGCCCTTCATCTAGTGCTGTGAAGATAAGTTACAACCCTCATAACAATGCGTTAGGCAATGGATGGAAGAACAAAACATTTGTAATATTGTACCCCAGTCTCATTAATGTGTTTTCTCTGTCGAGATGGCAAGAGCACCATCATTTGGTTCAGCATTTGACAAGTAGTATGACAGCTATGAGAAATGAAGAATTGATTTAGTAAGTCTCATGAAATACCATCATGGAGAATGAAATGAATAAAAGCTTTGAAAGGACACACAAAGCTGAATAAACTACAACAGGTTAAAAAAGATAGTTTTACCTCGATGGCACCAAGTGAAGAAGTAGGCCACACTTTTGTTGCCTGAGGAATCACAGTGTGAGTCCATTCAAATTAAAGCATCACTAAGGAAATCAAACTGCTCATCTCATGGGATGAGTGTCCTTCATAACTTCTGCAAGTGCATTTGGCATTTCTTCATTTGAGGCAGGCCATACCTTCAACAGGCACGCCACTCTTAGAAAAATCACAAAGTCCAAAAAAGATTCCTAAGTTAAATTAGGAATATTTTTGTTTGCAAAAAATATCTGAAGAGCTGGACGACACGGTGGTGCAGTGGGTAGCGCTGCTGCCTTGCAGTTGGGAGACCTGGGGACCTGGGTTCACTTCCCGGGTCCTCCCTGTGTGGAGTTTGCATGTTCTCCCCGTGTCTGCGTGGGTTTCCTCCAGGCACTCCAGTTTCCTCCCACAGTCCAATGACATGCAGGTTAGGTGGATTGGCAATTCTAAATTGGCCCTAGTGTGTGCTTGGTGTGTTTGTGTGTGTCCTGTGGTGGGTTGGCTCCCTGCCTGGGATTGGTTCCTGCCTTGTGCCCTGTGTTGGCTGGGATTGGCTCCAGCAGACCCCTGTGACCCTGTGTTCGGATTCAGTGGGTTGGAAAATGGATGGATGGATCTGAAGAGCTTCTGCACTTTCTTCATTGCACTTTTATTGGAGAATGTTAATGATCTTTGGACTAAATGCCCAAAGTTAAAGTTTTAAAACTATCGTCCCCCTCAAAAAATGGATTGCTCTTGATTTAATTTTATTATATTTTGCAGAACATCATATCTCTAGCATTGTCAAAATTGACCCAACTGTTCATTTTGAGGAATGCAAACTGAAAGCACAGCATACTTTTTCTTTAGTTTGTCTGATGTAGGAGTCCCAGTCAGCTCTTTCTTCCTTCCTTTCATAAGTGTCAGCAACTTCTGCTTTAGTAATGGATATGTTATTTGAGTTGTCTATATCATAAATATCTACAGTTCTTTTCTATAATTGGAGTGCTAACAGATTAAGGCTCTTAAAATTAATAAAAAAAAAAGCCTGGACTGGAAATTTTTGGTGTGAAGTTCAATTCTATATCCACATGGTCAAAATGCTTGCCAAATAAATAATAATAATTCTTCCTGTTTCTGACACTGCAGTCAAGTATCACAAAAGTTTAGAAATCCCTTGAGCAGTTTATCAGCAGCTCTGGGTCTCTGGGCATCTATCTGAAGTGATGGAGTAGACCAAGGGAAAGCAGAGAGGAAATGATGGCAGAATTAAGAAACTGAACTTCCCTCCATTATGAAGGACTGTACAACACAACTTTAGCGCTCATGGGATAAAACGGCAGGGTTCAATTACAGGCTAGCAGCCATTCTGAAGCTGTGAAAGCCGTCTGAATCAATACTCACTAAAAGCAAATGCTGTACATCCACAAGATTTGGTTTCTGCTCAGAACTGTCACTACATGGCCACACTTCAGGCGGAGAAGGTTAGATCTAAAGGTGTACTGGTAGGGCATCCATTTACTTCGAATTATTGACATAAAAAACGGCAATGTTAAGTAAAGTTATACCTCCGTCGTCTGAAGGGGTGTCTGTGGTGTAGGCTAACCTTTAGAGGTTTATTGGGTCATTATTTTCACATTGCGATGGGTTGGCACCCTGCCCGGTATTGGTTCCTGCCTTGTGCCCTGTGTTGGCTGGGATTGGCTCCAGCAGACCCCCCCATGACCCTGTGTTCGGATTCAGCGGGTTGGAAAATGGATGGATGGATGGATGGATGGATTATTTTCACATGCACAGAGTACGATAATATTTTAACTTGTGTTTGCTAATAAAAGTTCAACACGTTGTAGCCATGATTAGTAAGTATATCTACCCTAACCTCGAAACTTCTGACTTCCTTACCCGTTGTGATTTTTTTCATTTAAACAGTTTAGATACATTGTTATGTTTAATTAATTTAAGAAACTGTGTGTTTTCTTATTTAATGAGTGCATCATTTCATTACTCAGAGTAACCTAAAGAATATGCAAAAGTATGAGGTACTTTTTTGCATTACAAAAAACTATGCAATTTTCTCATTTAAACAAACACTTCACTGCAAACAGTAGTTTAAAAATAACACAGAACAATAAATATAAAAAAAGGTTACATGTTGTAACTGCTTTTAAAAATGAATCACAGCAAAAGTACAATAAGATATTATAAAAAAACCTAAGGGCCGTGGGCGTGGGTGATAAGTCCAACCACAAAATAAGTGGGGGCGTCAGCTGAGCAAAGCATTGGGGTGACTGTGCTTTAAGTGTGTCCACAAACGTCTTGTATTTGACAATTCAGTGAGTGTCTGTTTGAAGCAATGCCAACAAACAGCCTCTTTTAGGTTTTCAGTCTCTCCTTCATCTTTAGATTTGAACTTGAAAGACTCCAAACTGCAGAAGTTACAAGTTTCTTTGGAATCATATCCATTTTCAGTGTCACAGCTTTTTTACTTTTTTGTATACAAAGTACAGGGAAAGTATTGCAATCGTCTAAAAATTTGACCTCGAGATTTTGATGAATCGCAATGTTTTAGACCTCCCTGAGTCTGATTTACTTTCTCGTTAGGAAAGTATTTTAATCATCCAAAAATTTGATTTCGAGATTTTGATGAATCTTGACGTTTTAGACCTACCTGAGTCTGAAAATACCATTTTTGGAATTTTGTCTGTGTGTGTGTATGTCTGTGTGTCCGTGTGTATGTGTGTGTGTGTGTGTGTGTGTGTGTGAATGTATATAAACACAATAACTTGAGTACGCTTTCACTTAGGTCAACCAAATTTGCACACAAGTATTAGGTACAAAACATAGATTACTTTCACCTTTTGAGCTATTTCTGCTAACTGGAAGTATTACTTTTTTATTCATGCAGCTGCAGAATCCCATTTATTCAACTTTACTTTTATAATAATTGTTCAATATATTATTAATTTGATTTAATTTTTTGTTGGTGGTTCTTTAATGTACATAATATAAAAATATAATCATTGTCTTGTGGTTTACTCCTCAAATATCCATCCCCATATCTGACTGTCTGTGGTGGGTTGGCACCCTGCCCGGGATTGGTTCCTGCCTTGTGCCCTGTGTTGGCTGGGATTGGCTCCAGTAGACCCCCGTGACCCTGTGTTCGGATTCTGCGGGTTGGAAAATGGATGGATATCTGAGTGTACAAGAAAATCTAGGGGAGACCACTCCCGTTTTTTTTCATTCTTACCTGTGGTCACTTTTTCTCTGATGCACAATTAGTTTGACTAAGTGCAGAAGAACGTTATCCAATGAAATCAACTTTCAGAGGTTTTGGTCCATCTGGGTAGCATCTGTGACACTTATGGGTTATTTAGTGTTGTAGTGCTTGTTACATGTGGTCCTTTATACCCCTGCTTATTTTTTCACATTAACATTTTAATCACTACTAGTTGATGACATTTTACCAATGCAGGTGTTCTGATTCATTTTTCTAATTTGTCCCAACAAGAAGAAAAAAACACCAGTTACTTGAATAAGGGGGCATGTCACAGATGTTGGCCAATCAACTGCTAACTGTTACAGGCCTACTCAGATCATGCGGTCCTCATTACAATGTGTTTGTCACTTATGCAGACAATGGAGTTTTCAAGCAATGAATTGTTGGTATTTGTGAGGGTCATGTTGAGCCTAAATTCTTTTCTTGTCACTTTTCCCTTACAGTACATATTTGCTATTGACCTTGTGCCAGTACTTGAGCTGCATACATAAACTTAAACCTAATCTTGTATAAAAATGGTCGATCAAAAGGACTTTGGCCATCACTTAATACCAGGAATGCAGTCTCCAACATGCCACATTTTGGAATTCACCATTGGACTCTTTCTTCTTCACTTGTTGTTAATGAGGAATCCTGGTTAGTTTCTTTTTCTCTACTTAACAATATGTTTAAATTCTGCAAGTCCTCACATGAGAGTTCCAGGTGGTCATTCTGGGGATATGAGACTAATGCTCTAAACAGTGGTTGCAGAAATTCTCTCATTTTTGTTAGGAAGGAATGACACAATGTGAGATTGAACAGATTATGAGGTAGGCCATCCCGTGTACCTTAGTCCTACTGAAATGTTTCACCTTCAATGAACTGCTGGCTTAACACCTTGAATCACAATCTAATGGAATGCAGAGCTAAGACGCCTTTCATGGCCTCCATTATGATGTCTACCCGTTGTCCACTAGTCTTTTCCAATTATGTGTGGTCATTTGGTTCTCAGATCTTAACTGCAGCAATGAGCTCCACTTGTTCCAAGTGGTCCACAATCATTAGATTTGCACACAGAAACCATGTGACCAAGGGTTTAGTTGAGCAATGTTCTCAAATGGGCCATGATATGTGTAGCAGTTAGGAACTCTGCATAGAATAAAGCAAAGACTTCATTATACTTTGATGTAGCTTTCTGTCCAATACAGAAATTTAAAGTGGCCGCTGTGATTAGAATTCCAAGTTCAAATCCTTCTTCCAGTTGTTGTTCATGTGGACTCTGCACATTCTATGTCTTCTTACATTTGTCCTTCTGTTTTCATTGTACCCGTGAGTTTGTCACTTTGGTGATGTGTCTTGTAGAGTGCATGCTGTTAATCACGCTATATAAACTAAAAGCCATCCTTATTACTGGACACTGTCATACATGCTTAAAGCGGTTGGCATTGCTTGCTTAAATCTCAATACAGTGTAAAGAAAGGCTTTTTTATTACCAAGTAAATAAATAAATCATCACACTTCTGACTGCTATTTACTCAGCCTGTGGCTACATGTTGTGTGCCCAGCCTCTTCTGGCACTGTTCCTTCTGAACTGGCCTCTCTCAGACTTCTGTCACGTAGTCCAGGTATCTTTGTGTACTTCATGGTGTGGTTCAAATTCAAGACAGCACACAGGACAATCAACACTACCTATGGTGACACGGAAAATGGTGGCTCCAATTTGTAACTGAATTGGTCCTAAAACACAAAGCTGAAGGGAACTACAGGCTTGGGAAATATTGAGTTATTAACAGCGTTCAGGTTTGGCTATGAGCAGATCTCTAAAAAGCTGGTAACTGGAAGGGCAGGAAGGTTGAGTCAGCCTAAAGTTAGACAGAACCTCAGCGCTCATTGGTGTGTAGATGGATGCGTATTTAGACAAACACTTGGGCTTCTCCCTTTTTTGGTCAGATTATCAAATCAATCCACTCTTTATTTTATAGAACACCATGAACAGCATTTGCCATCATAAGACTACCATGCAATGTCAAATTTACAAGGTAACAATCAAGTTCTCCTTTGAATTTGGTGGAACAACAAATTTGGGATTTTGAATTCTTCCACCAGCTCAACACTAGACCAGTAATGATACCAATTCACTCTTTTCTGGTGATGTATATTTTTTTCAATGCTCCCACATGTAACAGTACCTTTTGCTATTAAAAGACAGAAAGCTGTGATTGTCGCCAATGTGGGTTTCAATATCAGTAGTAAAACACACACGTGGCAGACACAAGAAGTGCACTACTGGTGACCAGCAGCACATTATCATCTGTCCATTTGCTAAACATGCTGATGCTTCGCTCTTAAAAAGGCCTGAATGAAGGCTGATTTTAGAATAGAAGACTGGAAGATCACAGAGGGAAACAAAGAGTGGTCTGTAAGATTAGTACTATTAATTTTATGACGTGTACAGGGAAGTTCTTCCAAACCTACATGGCCCTGTGTGAAAAAGTAATTGCCCCCTTGTTAAAAAATAACCTAACTGTGGTGTATCACACCTGAGTTCAATTTCCGTAGCCACCCCCAGGCCTGATTACTGCCACACCTGTTTCAATCAAGAAATCACTTAAATAGGAGCTGCCTGACACAGAGAAGTAGACCAAAAGCACCTCAAAAGCTAGACATCATGCCAAGATCCAAAGACATTTCAGGAACAAATGAGAACAGAAGTAATTGAGATCTATCAGTCTGGTAAAGGTTATAAAGCCATTTCTAAAGCTTTGGGACTCCAGCGAACCACAGTGAGAGCCATTATCCACAAATGGCAAAAACATGGAACAGTGGTGAACCTTCCCAGGAGTGGCCGGCCGACCAAAATTACCCCAAAAGCGCAGAGACGACTCATCCAAGAGGTCACAAAAGACCTCAGGACAACGTCTAAAGAACTGCAGGCCTCACTTGCCTCAATTAAGGTCAGTGTTCACGACTCCACCATAAGAAAGAGACTGGGCAAAAACGGCCTGCATGGCAGATTTCCAAGACGCAAACCACTGTTAAGCAAAAAGAACATTAGGCTCGTCTCAATTTTGCTAAGAAACATCTCAATGATTGCCAAGACTTTGGGAAAATACCTTGTGGACTGATGAGACAAAAGTTGAACTTTTGGAAGGCAAATGTCCCATTACCTCTGGCGTAAAAGGAACACAGCATTTCAGAAAAAGACATCATACCAACAGTAAAATGGTGGTGGTAGTGTGATGGTCTGGGGTTTTTTGCTGCTTCAGGACCTGGAAGGCTTGCTGTGATAGATGGAACCATGAATTCTACTGTCTACCAAAAAATCCTGAAGGAGAATGTCCGGCCATCTGTTCGTCAACTCAAGCTGAAGCGATCTTGGGTGCTGCAACAGGACAATGACCCAAAACACACCAGCAAATCCACCTCTGAATGGCTGAAGAAAAACAAAATGAAGACTACATGTCATCCCAACATGTTAAATAAATAAATAAAAACAGAACTCTATTTTAATTAATAGAAAACAAATCAGTTTACCTGATGTTCACCTGATTCCTGTTTCTGTGCTCCTATTACCTAAAATTGCGTCCTGTCCAAGATTGGTCACTGCCTGGCAAGCAATGCTGCTGGAGTTCACCCCTGCTCAAACTTGAATTCGAGTGGACAAAACGAAGTTATGTTAATTCCAAGTTAGTGATTTTTTTTATAATATACATAAAGCATTTGTGGTGAGGGGTCAATGTATTATTTTTTTTGTTTAGCATAGGATCTGAATATATAACTACGTCTTGGACACATGCCCAGCATAAAGGCTCATAGACAGCAGCTCATGGAAATTAGATAATAACATCTAAATATGTTCTTATCTATAATGAACAGATTGTTTTATTGTGTGTTACCAGTAAAATACATAAAATAATAAGTGAGGATAATGTTGAGAACAGGAAATTAATTAAATAATAAGTGGATTACACATAATGCAGTAAGACAAAAGAAATAGCTACAGTTATTTTTCGTTTGTCACTCTCATTTTACATAATTATGTGGTGTGATCAACTTGTTTACTCATTCCTTCAATATACAATAATAATAAAAATTTATGTTGCCACCCACAAGGGCACAACAAATTAGACATATATAAGCAAAAGACCTGTGTGTGTGTGTGTGTGTGTGTGTGTGTGTGTGTGTGTGTGTGTGTGTGTGTGTGTGTGTGGAGCAGTCCATTCTGCTCACGCTCAACCACAGCCATGGCAGTTGGTGTGAATTCTACAGAAGATGTAGAAGCATAAAGAAGTGTAACTTGTACTTGGTGAGATGGTGCATGCATGTACTTTTACATTTTTTCAAGCAGACAGACTCAGCTTTGTGGTACATACATGGCCGGATTAAGGTGTTTGTTATTGATGCTGCAGCATTAGGCCCATTCCTGAAATAGGCCCAGATGAAAACAGACGAGAATTTCCCGGAAGCTGAACAGTTTTCCTTTGCTATATTAACCTCAAAATAATTCTTAGAATGAAATTTGGAGTCCAACTTTCGGACACCTAGACACAGCGTTACTTATTATACAGTTACTATTGTTCTTTGCGCTGTGACGTAACTATAACGTTGTTGTGTTTATTGTTAACCGAAGATTTCAAGTTAATGCTATCAATTTTACATTAAACAGTTTACTTAGTAATTTAGCTGCGTTTTTTGCAATATCTTGGGGATTCTTGCCACTTTATTATTGTTCGGTAAGTGCCACGTAGTAAATTTTTCACCTTGAAAGTTAGTTGTACAGTAAAAATCGATGGCAATTTTAATGGTTATCTGTAAAGGTAAAACTAAAAGCCGGCCCGCGGGCCCAGAATGGATGTTTAGAATTTTGAAAATCCTCGACAGGATTCTGGTCTATTATGAAATTTAAATCATGGGCAAATTTTTACCCTCAAGAGCCTGAGCTGAGTTACTTTGACCGAATGTCTCTGCGAAATCATTTTTTCTTACTCTGTTTCATATGAGAATTGCGAAATTTTGTGTATTTCATTGTTAGGTTTTCTGCATTAAGTGCACTTTTCAGACAATTGCTATTGAATGTTGATGTTACATAGTTTGATGTTAATCTCGAGTTGTTATGATACTATGTTGTTATTATTATTCATCTTCAATAAAGGCTGGCTGGTTGCATCGCAAGCAATTAAGGCTCCTTGTTTGGTCTGAATGCGCATGTATGGTGAGTGTCGAATGCACATGCACCAATGCCAAGAAAAAATTGGCCTTTTTTGCGCTGCAGCATCAGGCCCAATTTCGTCTTAATCCGGCCCTGGGTACATGCACGTTGTACGTTCACACAAGGAGCTACCATACATTTGCCTGAGAAAGGTTTCGGCCCGGCCCACTCAATTTAAGCCACAGCTGCACTCAACTACACGTCCGGCTCACGTCCTGTCCCACCCCACTTAACTGATGCCTCTGAAAATTTACCAATAGAGGAAAGCTGCTAGAGAGTCTTCCGTTGTTGTTTTATTCTGAAGACCACACGCAGCTAGTACAGCACATATTTATAGATTTGCATTAAGGCTACACGTATATAGTGCTCTAGTTGAACTCCATTCACATTCAGATTTCTTATGTAACCATGGAGTTTTTTTGCTTTTTTTTAGGTCACTTAACTCTCTTCCTGTTACGGCACACAGTACTTGATGCTTGTCTACAAAGTAGTCAGTGGATCAGCACTTATGTAAAGGAGACACTTATGAGGTCACTATGCTCCTTCTCAGCCACTCAGGCCTGCTAATGAGCAGGATTTAGTCTTACAGTACTAACTCTCAGTGGCATCAAACCTCAATCCACACTCTTTTCTTGTGTTGCTCCTACCTGTTGGAGTGAGCTGCCCACCTCTGTCCGAACATGCTATGACTACTTCATTGTGTTTAAGAAGACTTTCTTTTTCTGTGAATACCTGTCTAAATGATAACAGTTTGGATGTAATGTTCTTAATAGCTAAGTCAGAGTAACTGGTCTTATGTTGTTCTGTTTGTTTTAGAGCTATTCACTTGAAATGGTCAAGTTTTTAACATTGTCATGTAACATTTGTTTCAAAACAGTCTCCTAGTTGACGTTACTTGATTATGAACCCTTTTGTTAAGTCGCATTAGATAAAAGTATCTGCTAAGTGAATAAATGTAAATGTAATTTTCTGCCTTTTGCATTTCTATACAACCCTACCTCATGCATAGTTGATTTCATCCATCCATCCATCCATTTTCCAACCCGCTGAATCCGAACACAGGGTCACGGGGGTCTGCTGGAGCCAATCCCAGCCAACACAGGGCACAAGGCAGGAAACAATCCTGGGCAGGGCGCCAACCCACCGCAGGACACACACAAACACACCCACACACCAACCACACACTAGGGTCAATTTAGAATCGCCAATCCACCTAACCTGCATGTCTTTGGAATGTGGGAGGAAACCGGAGCGCCCGGAGGAAACCCACGCAGACACGGGGAGAACATGCAAACTCCACACAGGGAGGACCCGGGAATCGAACCCAGGTCCCCAGATCTCCCAACTGCGAGGCAGCAGCGCTACCCACTGCGCCACCGTGCCGCCCTAGTTGATTTCAGCAAACTGTTAAATGAAATCGCTCAGTTCCTCCCCATCCTAGCTAAAGAAAGAATTAGACATGGTCTGCAGCAGGCGTATTGGTTACTGTTCCAGGTAATAACTCAAAGATAAATTAAGATCTGCGTATTTCCTTGTCAGAGTATGGGAATCGCTGTGCTGGGGGATTTGTTTGATAGTTCAGGACTTGCAATATTCTGTCTTTATATGTTCATTTCAATTTTCTTTGTTATAGTTTTTTTTCTACCTACAACTCTAATGTTCAGAACATGTGGAATTTTTCAATCGCCCCACTGCCAAACCACTCATGGTACACTCTATGTTCTTCTTTCGCTCCCAAAAAGAACAAAATACTGTCTCTCCCCTTCATTCTTTACTTTGTAAAGCATCTTACAAATGTCTCCTCTTCACTTCTCTTTGCTCCAGTGACCTTTTCACTCTTCATCCCTCTCATGAGGCACTATTTATTCCAGTTTAAGATTTTGCTGTAGAAATCCAAACTATCAGCATACCAAACTCAAAATTCTGCACAGACTTTATCCTACTCTCTGTGAGCCTCTTTTGTCAGTTATTTTCCCTTGGTATACCCGACACTGTTCTCCTATTGTTTTGGCACTGCCATCCTATGTTTTCCTTTTGGACCCATGTATGTCACCTACCATGTTGTTTTCTTTCTTTCTTTCTTTCTTTCTTTCTTTCTTTCTTTCTTTCTTTCTTTCTTTCTTTCTTTCTTTCTTTCTTTCTTTCTTTCTTTCTTCTTTCAGACATCTCTATGCTTCCACTTAAACCATATGACTGTAAATTATTCTGTCTTAGTACCCTAGTAGTCAAACTAAATATTAACTCCTACTGGAGTGCACCTGGGCACATTACTGTAGACAACTGGCAGTCCTCATTTAACAAGTTAATACACTTTGAAATGTCCGCAGCATGGATGAATGATGCCCTCAGCAATGCGGCTGAAACGTGGGCTACTGCTACTCAGTTTTGTAAATGCTGGTTTGCTGTGGCACCTTGACTTTGTTTTCTGTCAGCTAATGCTTTTGTTTTTTTATCTTTGCTGTTGTGGTTTATTCATGATTCTATAACTCTCCTCTTCTGTTCTCTGGTAATTGAAATTTTACAGAATACTTACCCCTTGGCCCAGGCTAGGACAAGGTGGGCTAGGAGTTCTTTTCTGTCTTACAGTTGTCTATTGTTTATATCCTGCCATTTTGTCTTTTTTTAAATAAAAAGTTGATCACAAAAAAATAAGACAAAAATAAACTTTTCCATTCAAATAGCATATCTTGACAAAACTCCATGTCAACAAAAACAAATACATAAATTCATTTATCTTTATCATTCTACCCCTACTGATCCATTTGATTTTATTCAGGCTTGTGGGATCAAGACAAAGAATTGCATGGACCTGACCTTCCCACTCCTTCCCACTCTGCCTGCGTGTTTTTCATGTTTCTGACTGTGATTGCCAACAGCTATGGTCCCTTGGAGATACAGTAAAAATGTTAAAATACCACCCCCATATCACCTTGCCCACAAGGCCCAACTGTATGTCAGAATTTCTACAGGAAGTACTAAATGGTGATGATATCAGGATTTATTACTGGACAGATAACCTTAACGCTTTTAACATCATTTGCCACTTTTCCTTTAAAGCTGTGCACTCCATGAATCCAGCACTGGATTGTTTTCAATTCTCAACTTCCAATTTATTTTTATTCTTTTAATTTCTTATCCACTTATCCGCTTTTAAAGTCAGGCAGTGAAAATCGGGCCTGGAACCAGGCGGAAATTCCCGTGTTTGGTCTGCAGGGACAAAATAGAAAGGATTATTGTACTCTACCATCCCCTGGGTTTGGCATGGATTCACCTTCTCTCTGTGACTATATATATACTGTATATATATACAGTGCATCCGGAAAGTATTCACAGCGCATCACTTTTTCCACATTTTGTTATGTTACAGCCTTATTCCAAAATGGATTAAATTCATTTTTTTCCTCAGAATTCTGCACACAACATCCCATAATGACAACATGAAAAAAGTTTACTTGAGGTTTTTGCAAATTTATTAAAAATAAAAAAATTGAGAAAGCACATGTACATAAGTATTCACAGCCTTTGCTATGAAGCTCAAAATTGAGCTCAGGTGCATCCTGTTTCCCCTGATCATCCTTGAGATGTTTCTGCAGCTTCATTGGAGTCCACCTGTGGTAAATTCAGTTGACTGGACATGATTTGGAAAGGCACACACCTGTCTATGTAAGGTCCCACAGTTGACAATTCATGTCAGAGCACAAACCAAGCATGAAGTCAAAGGAACTGTCTGTAGACCTCCGAGACAGGATTGTCTCGAGGCACAAATCTGGGGAAGGTTACAGAAAAATTTCTGCTGCTTTGAAGGTCCCAGTGAGCACAGTGGCCTCCATCATCCGTAAGTGGAAGAAGTTCAAAACCACCAGGACTCTTCCTAGAGCTGGCCGGCCATCTAAACTGAGTGATCGGGGGAGAAGGGCCTTAGTCAGGGAGGTGACCAAGAACCCGATGGTCACTCTGTCAGAGGTCCTCTGTGAAGAGAGAAGAACCTTCCAGAAGGACAACCATCTCTGCAGCAATCCACCAATCAGGCCTGTATGGTAGAGTGGCCAGACGGAAGCCACTCCTTAATAAAAGGCACATGGCAGCCCGCCTGGAGTTTGCCAAAAGGCACCTGAAGGATTCTCAGACAATGAGAAAGAAATTCTCTGGTCTGATGAGACAAAGATCGAAATCTTTGGTGTGAATGCCAGGCGTCACGTTTGGAGGAAACCAGGCACCGCTCATCACCAGGCCAATACCATCCCTACAGTGAAGCATGGTGGTGGCAGCATCATGCTGTGGGGATGTTTTTCAGCGGCAGGGACTGGGAGACTAGTCAGGATAAAGGGAAAGATGACTGCAGCAATGTACAGAGACATTCTGGATGAAAACCTGCTCCAGAGCGCTCTTGACCCTCAGACTGGGGCGACGGCTCATCTTTCAGCAGGACAACGACCCTAAGCACACAGCCAAGATATCAAAGGAGTGGCTTCAGGACAACTCTGTGAATGTCCTTGAGTGGCCCAGCCAGAGCCCAGACTTCGATTGAACATCTCTGGAGAGATCTTAAAATGGTTGTGCACCAACGCTTCCCATCCAACCTGATGGAGCTTGAGAGGTGCTGCAAAGAGGAATGAGCGAAACTGGCCAAGGATAGGTGTGCCGAGCTTGTGGCATCATATTCAAAAAGACTTGAGGCTGTAATTGCTGCCAAAGTTGCATTGACAAAGTATTGAGCAAAGGCTGTGAATACTTATGTACATGTGATTTCTCAGTTTGTTTATTTTTAATAAATTTGCAAAAACCTCAAGTAAACTTTTTTCACATTGTCATTATGGGGTGTTGTGTTAGAATTCTGAGGAAAAAAATGAATTTAATCCATTTTGGAATAAGGCTGTAACATAACAAAATGTGGAAAAAGTGATGCGCTGTGAATACTTTCTGGATGCACTGTATATATTGTAGCAGATAGAGGCGTGGTCCACCTCTTGAACCCTCAGGTACCACTCTGAATACCAGGTGAAAGTATAATAATTATTTATTTTGTTACTACACAGTGCACAAAGCACCCTCCACTCCACACTATTCATAAACTACAATAATAAAGCACAATAAATCACTCCTCCTCGCCCAGACACTTCGCCCTCCTACCTCCCAGCTCAGCTCAGTGTCTGGGCTTTCCCAGAGTCCTTTTATATCCCCTGACCCGGAAGTGGTTCCTGTCCAAACCCACAAGTCCTTATTCCTTCCGGGTCAGGGTAAACAGTCCTTTTCTTCAGCCCGGGAGCACGTCGTTCCTTCCTGTCACATGATGATGACGCACTCCCGGGTAATAGGGCACACAAGAGCCCACTAGCCCCCCTACAGCGACTCCTGGTGGCCCCCAAGGTATCCAGCAGGGCTGTGTATACAAACTACAAAGTCCATGAGGCCCTGCTGGAACTCGGGGCACGATTATACTGTCTGGAGGGCTCCCCCTTGGCGGCCTGGGGGGTGGCGACCGGAGTCTGTAGCCGGTCGTCCATCACAATATATATATATATATATATATATATATATATATATATATATATATATATATATATATATATATATGTATATACAGTATATATACTATTTGTTCCCCACGGCTCCGTCCATGTAATAGTGAAATAGGACAAACTTCAAAAATGAAGCATGTGGCCGTGATTTTTCTGGCAATCAGCAGCTACCCTCTTAAAGACACGTAGCTCTGATCTCTCTCTCAAAAACATCAAATGTTACTCCTTAACAATCTCTAGATGATAATGTCTGCTGAACAAACAGGTATCTCTAGCTCAGCAGAGGCAGGATGCCTCGAATAGAGGCTGGCGTGTGAGTGGGGAGGGCCCCGTCCCCCTTCCCTCGGCCTGCAGCATCTCTCTTGGATTCGCACAAATAAATTGGTGCCACAAGCGAACTATGTTACTTAGCACAAAGAGAGAAGTTGCAAAATCAACCAGAATGTTCAAGCAAATTATAAATTATAATTATGTTGTGAAAAGTGAGCAGACATACAGACAGACAGACAGACAGACAGACAGACGTTGGATTTTATAGATAGATAGATAGATAGATAGATAGATAGATAGATAGATAGATAGATAGATAGATAGATAGATAGATGTTGTACTGGGTAATTGATGAGGCAGAGCAACTCTAAAATTAGTTGGGGTGCTGACCAAGCAAGTTCCAATTAATTCAAACAAAAAAAGTAAATGAAACCACATGGATGATGGTGCTATAACAAACAGTTGGCTCTAAGCCTTCTATTCCCCTCTAGTGGTCCTGTTACAGAGTGCTGGTCTGGAGTCATTCCTGATAGCTCTCCGGCACAAATGAGACATGGGGGTGGAGCATTTCTGGCTCCTTTGCCCTCAATAGGTGGTTTTTCGATGCCCTGAGGGGAAAAAAGAGACAGGACTGTTAACGCCAGAGCCCCCTCTCATCCCAGGGTGGTACCACATACCTTAGGTGAGCCTCTGATTTGCGTGAGGTTGTGGGTTCAATCCTGCTACTGACACTGTGTGACCATAAGCAAGTTACTTAACCTGCCCATGCTCCAATTGGAAAACCAAAAGAAGTGTAACCAATTGTATCATAACTGATTTAAGTCTCCTTAGATAAAGGCGTCAGCCATATAAGTAAATGTATATCTCTCTATATATAAAATCCAACGTCTGCTTGTCTGTCTGTATGTCTGTCCGCTTTCACAAGAGAACTACTTAACGGATATAAATCAGTTATTTTTCTATAACTTGCTTGAACATTCCGGTTGATTTTGTGACTTTTCTCATCACGCTAAGTATCATAGTTTGCTTGCGGTACTGATTTAGTTGCATGAATCCAAGAGAGACACAGTGGGTCGAGCAGGGCCCTCCTCGCTCACACGGCCTCAGGGCATATTTTACATCCACTTAGCTAATGAACAAGTGAACTAGTTAAAGGATTTAAATCAGGCTTTTTTCTAGAATATGCTTGAACATTCCAGTTGATTTTGAGACTTGTCTCATCGCACTAAGAATCATAGTTCACTTGCAGGAACAATATATTCTCGCTAATCTGAGACAGAGGCTGCGGGCCGAGGGGAGAGGGAAGCATGAGTAGGGAGTAGGAAGCCAGGCGGGGCCCTACTTGCCGTCCTGTTTCACTTCTACATGGGTGAAGCAGCGGGGGACAGTTAGTATATAGATATAAATATATATATATTGTGCCGGACAGTCAGGATGCCTCCACAATGGAAAGACGGGGGAGGAAGTGTGGACAGAGCGTTACCTCCCCTGGAGTGCTAGGTGGGAGCCCCTTCCGCAGGGCTCCATGGCAACTGGAGTTTAATGCAGCCCTGTTGGGATCTATGGGTGCCGCCAGGGGGTGCTACAGCAGCTGCTGAGCCCTTATGGGCAGCTCTTCCGGGTGCCTTATAAAAGGAGCCAGCAGCCACTATTCCGAGAGCTAGAGCTGGGAGGAGGGAGACAAAGCTTGACCAGAGGAGTGGAAGAGAAAAAGAGAAAGAAAAGAAGAAGAAGAAGAGTATTGTGTTTGTGCTAGTGCTGTGAAACTGTGCTGGGCTTGTGGGAAACAAGGAAGGCATTTCTGCAGGCCACTATATATATATATATATACAGTATATATATATATAAATAAATATATATATAGGGGCGGCACAGTGGCACAGTCGTAGCGCTGCTGCCTCGCAGTTGGGAGACCTGGGGACCCGGGTTCGCTTCCCGGGTCCTCCCTGCGTGGAGTTTGCATGTTCTCCCCGTGTCTGCGTGGGTTTCCTCCGGGCGCTCCGGTTTCCTCCCACAGTCCAAAGACATGCAGGTTAGGTGGATTGGTGATTCTAAATTGGCCCTAGTGTGTGCTTGGTGTGTGGGTGTGTTTGTTTAATTTTAATTAAGAATTTTTTGCATTTATATAGCGCTTTTCTCACTACTCAAAGCGCTTAGCAATTGCAGGTTAAGGGCCTTGCTTAAGGGCCCAACAGAGCAGAGTCCATATTGGCATTTACGGGATTCGAACCGGCAACCTTCCGATTGCTAGTGCAGCTCCCTAGCCCTAGGTTGGCACCTTGCCCAGGATTGGTTCCTGCCTTGTGCCCTGTGTTGGCTGGGATTGGCTCCAGCAGAACCCCGTGACCCTGTGTTCGGATTCAGCGGGTTGGGAAATGGATGGATATATATATATATATATATATACTGTATATATATATATATATATATATATTGTTGTTGTTGCCTTCAAAAAGAATTTTGTACTCACTTTTGTTGCCAGCGATTTAGACATTAATGGCTGTGTGTTGAGTTATTTTGAGGGGACAGCAAATTTACACTGTTATACAAGCTGTACATTGACTACTTTACATTGTATCAAAGTGTCATATCTTCAGTGTTGTCCCATGAAAAGATATAATAAAATATTTACAAAAATGTGAGGGGTGTACTCACTTTTGTGAGATACTGTAGTTATAAGATTATCTTATGTAATCGATTATTACTTTTTTGTTCCGATTTTGCACAAAGCCTGACATAACCTGGTAGTGTGGTATTACTGGGCTTACTGGGTTCTTTCTATACAACAAGAATGTGTTTGTGAAATGCCAGTCCCTTTTCTGAAGTAGAAGCACTGTGCAAGCAAAATTTGCTCATTCACTCCAGCTGAGGAAAATGGGTTTCAACTAAATATTATATTATTATGTAATGACATTAGGTAATTATATATTAAGTTGACTTTCAACTAAATTATATACTATATGACTACATAATCATATAATTAAATGATATAAAGAAAAAAAACCTTCAGCCTTACAGTGCTGTAATACCTGTATGGAAAACAAAGGTGAGCAATAATTTTACTGGCTGTAAATGCATTAACAGAATCTGTTCCAGCATGTTCATGCCACTACTCAGAGAAGAAATGCACACATTTGTTGTAAAGAAAGAACTATTATTATTTTTCAACATAATTGTTCCCTTCCCTATTATTTTATTTGCTGGTGCTATACAGACCTCACCCTGAGGAGTAAATTGCTGCCTTCAGTCACTCGGCATGTTGTTTGTCATTTGCCATCTTGTTGCCTAGGCTTTCTTCTTCAGGATGTGATCAGTTGATTCTTTCCACGCCTCGCTGTTACAAGTGTCCCCGAGGTTTACTCTGTACCATAGGAATCCTTCATATGCCTTTTTTTACTGCCTGGCAGTGTGGCTTAGGTGTTTCATTTACTCAAGGTTACCATGCCATGCTGTTTGTGTTAGTAATGAAGAGCTCCTGCAGAAGGCAGCTGACAGTAGCATCATGCTGTAAAGAGAAACTGGCACACTTTCTCAGAGGCAGTGGTACTTTAATTTGGATGTTGATATTGAAATTAGCATGACTTACTTTAATTTTTAGGGTAAAACAGAATATTTGAGAAAAATCCTTCAAGTCTCAGTATACCAACCTAATGAAAGAGCAGCTCAATGGACACTCAAGAGAAAGAAAAAGGTAAGCAAAGACGGTTTACACTAAACAGGAACATTTTACTATTACTGAAGGCTGCTGACTTTATGACATTTGCTCATGACAAGTGTTTCTCATTCCTACCTTGGGCTATGTTTTGAATTTTTGGGCCTTTTTGTGTGAATGATGCCTAGAGTCTATGCTTCCTGTTCTCTTACCAGTAGCAGGGGCTTGCGGACATTCTGTTAAAAAATAAAACATGGAGAGCAAATAAGGATGAACAGAATGAGTGGGAGGGAAGGGGGAAGCATAAGAAATGATAGGAATAGCTAAAGAAGTGGCCTGAGCAGCAAAACAGACCCGCTTATGTGCATACATAATATGAGTGGCCAATACATAAAACAACAAGCAGTAACAGGCTTCTTGGGCTCAGGGATAGAGCGGCTTCTTTGAGAAAACACAAAGTTTTCTAATTCTATTTACAAAATAATTTAGAAATCAAACAAAAGAAATCTTTCAAAAACAAAATGTCAATGGAGCTGACACTTTTATTACTGACTAAACAAGAACCATCTACCCAAAATGTAGGATGTTTTTCAGTCTTTTAAAATCAGATATGTGTTTCCTGGGTGCACCGTCTTTACCGATGTGTATGTGATTAACATGAAGCACCAGTAAGCACAAAATGGTGACCACCATTCAATAAAATAGACGTACAAACCAAAAAATACAATTTTCTAAAAATATCTGCAATTACTACAATAATGACAAAAACTCTGGAGTCTTAGAACCCTTTGAGTAATATTCCATACACATTCTTACTCATCCTCTTCCAAACCCTTCCCCATGCTGCCTGCAGCTCCTGTGTCTTTACAACAACTTCTTACACAGCAAACATCAGAAGCTAAAAATTATCGTGAACACATTCGAGAATACAACTCTGCTCTAGCGTTTGCTTCCATGGGTGCACAGGTAACTCAACCTCCTGGCCACGGATCATACTGTTTTAAAATACACGGGCAAATTTATCACCAAATCTCTCCACTATACGTTAACACTTCTACCTCTCAAGGATATGGACAGTTGTATGTTTTTGACACAGCGCAAGCTACTGAAGTACAGTGATCCCTCGCTATATCACGCTTCGACTTTCGCGGCTTCACTCTATCGCGATTTTTTCTCATACACGCTTACGTCACTACGCATGTGCTTTCTGAGAACTTTTATCTAAGCCCCACGATGGCTTTTTCTAAGCCTTCTGACAATGAAACTAAGCACCGGAGGAAGATGCTTACCATCCAGGAGAAGGTGAAACTCTTGGATATGATCAAAGATGACAATACCCTACAAAAGCCTCCTCACGCATATGAAAAGACAGCGCCAGCAACTGCCTATCAAGATGTTCTTCAGCCGCGCACCCAGACACCCACTGCCTACTCCTAGTACTCCTTCAGCGGAAGAAGACAACGACGCACTTGCTGAAGATACTGCACCACCTGAAGACTCTCCTACTGAGCTCGTGCCTTCATAGGTTAGTGGTTGTGTGTAAGAACTATGTGTGTGTGTAATTAAATGTACAGTATAATAATAATAATATGATATTTGTAACGTCTAATATGTCTTATTTTCTCTTATTTTGTCTAATATATTGAGTAATACGAGTGTAATGGTGACTAAAGGGTGTTATTTCATGTCTAGAGGGCTCTAATAATGTTAAAAAACGTATTTAGAAGTTCGTAAACAGGTTTTCTATACTCTAACTGTGAAAATATTCGATTTATAAATAAAGAATCCTACTTCGCGAAAATTCATTTATCGCGGTAGAGTCTGGAACGGATTAACTCAATATGAATTGCGATCCTATGGTTTACCCACTTTTATTCCCTTATGGAGACATTGGCTGGCACAAAGATTTACAACATGTTCCCGACAAAAGAACCACCTTACTCAATGCCAATTTTACGCGTACAGATTAGCAATGAGGAATACATTTAGTATTTGCACTCCAGCGACAAACTATTCCAACAGTACGTTATAGATGCGTATGTTAAAACAGATGGCGCGCATCTCAACTATCTTAGATTACATCAACAAGATCTGCGTGTGGAAGAATACAAAGGACTATTAGATGCACTGCAAGCAAACGCTGAAAATAACAATGTACGTGTAGGCAAAATGATCATATTACCGTCCACATGTCCAGGAAGTCCAAGATACATGCAACAAAACTATCAGTATGCCATGGCCATAGTAAGTAAATTCGGAAAGCCTGATTTATTTATCACTTTCACATGTAATCCTGCTTGGCCGGAAATTCTACATGCACTGTCAGATGCCCAAAGACCAGAGCACAGACCTGATACCAGTCTTGAGCCACGTTCTGTTGTACATGGCTTTCTCTAGGGTTAGATATTTCGACTCATTATCTGTCTTCTCCACCAAAACACCTATGCACAATTGCGTCTTTCAAGAAGTATTTATTTCTTCTTGATTTCTGAATTCCTTTCTCACCGTTTTCTGTTCCTATTCTTACACCGCCGTATGTTACAGCGGGCGTCGGCTAGTTGGATTTAATTTTGATCATTTGAGAATATTTTATCATGTTTATGACATTTCCTTGCTACCATTTTGTGTTTTCTTTTAAGATGAGGTCACCACTTTTTGTCTTCCTGGTCACAACAGTTTTGAAGTACCAATGATGTGTTGTCACCAATTTTGACTGTGTCAATGACACAAGACGTCATTGTCGGATGACTATTTTTTGTCCAAATTTCTTGATAGAAACAAATCACTGGAATTTGTTAGTTTGGCATTTCATTTCTTGCCACATTATAAAATCCTGTTTGCTATTTAAGCTATGATTCTGATCAGTGTTTTGGCGTAGATACTTTCAGGCTTTTGACCATTGCACATTTTCTTCAGACAAAGAGTTTTGAGTCTGCCTCCTAGTCCTTTTCTTTTCTTTTGTTTTTCTGTCTTACCTTTGCAATGGAAGGGAGATGGACTGGCATCCTGGCCAAGATGGATACAGTTGCCATTCCCATCTACAAGCCAATCATAAACAATTAACTGTGTAGGTGGGTGGGCATTCTGGCTGGGATGGCTGCTGTTCCCTTACTTAGTCACAAAGCCAATATTATGAAAAGACAGAGGAAATATGCCTCCTGGGGCCACGTGGTACCAAAGGACATTGGGTGACAGCATTTCTATGCCATAGCCACTGTTTGCGACATCCACAAGACTGCTTTGGAACTGATGTCCTTGAGGACAGCCCTGTTGGGATCCTTTTGGCAAATAAGAGTCTTTTGGAACCCAAGACTTGTGTCTGGAGTTTGGGGGTCTGAGATGCCACCCATGTTTAACACCATTATAGGACAAAAGGATGACAGAGGCGGTACTGCAAACTTGAAAGAGCACTGGGGGATCCTTAAGACGAGCTGTGAACAGATTGGCATGGTGTGGAGGTGTAGAGTGTGGGCAAAGGAACTCAATATGCCACCTTCAGCTTGCATTCTTAATTGATGTAGTGATGTGACCGCTCTGTGGCAGTCCACTGTGCACTGATAAATGTCAGGGACTCGATGATTTATCTAACCAGGATCCTGGCAGAACGTTCCAGATATGGAGACAGATGGGGTTAGAATGGACCATTTATTGGACTAATATTTGTTAACCAAACTTGATAAAGATAACAAAAAGACTGGTCATCTCCGAGATTTAACAAGTAAAACTATGGAGTCAGCGCTGCCACACAGCCTTTGGGCCTTTTCTTATTAAACCTGGGCCTACAGACTTGTTTGTTTTCTGATGATGTTGGTGTTTAACAGTCAAAAAGTGAAAACAGCATTTAAAAATAAAGCTACAGTATATACTATTTCTGTCTAACATTAATACATTTTGACCTTCTGTGGCCAGATGTGAGATGTGCATCTCTGGCAGGTGTGCCCTTTGTGAAATACAATGGCCGTTGGTTTATCTCTGTTAAGAACACAAACCTTATTTTGTTGAGCCGAGTAGATTTGCCTTCCTCAGACAGCTCAGTGCTATTTGGAGGAATCACATTGGATTGGGTTCGATATTTGCAGTTGATGTCACTATGGTGGTTGACAAACTGCTTGGTGTTAAGGATGAAAGCAGGCAAGAAAGCATGAAGGTAATGGATGTTGTTAACACGCCTCAGAATTGCTGTCTTTAGTGTGTAGCTGTCCATCTGGGCAGATGCTGCCTTTTTCTAACGAGTGTGTTCTAATATCCAAGGAGATATTAGGAGGTGACTAAAAAAGAACTAAAGAAGGCTAGCGGCAGCATTACTTGCAGTCTCTTATGAGAGGTGCTAGAGAACAATGTGTATACATTGAGTCCCACTACTTCTGGAGCTACAGTCGTCCCCACAGTTCCGATTTTAACTTGTTTCAAGTTCAATTAAAACTCACCAACATCCCCTCCTATTAACATTTTTTTCGGATATTATTTCAATGGACTAACTCTCCGGGGTTAGTCTCTGCCTTGTGTGCATTGCTGCCCGGACATTGTCCAACTACTGAGAACCTGCATTGGATTTAACAATACATGAATGGATGGATATCAGTGGGAGGCCAAGGCCTGGTGAGAATTCAGTTTAGGGACTTTGAAGGTTACATTTCTGCCATTTTGCAGGTGATTTTGTTCTTTTGGCTTCACTTCACTTCAATCTCCAACATGCCTTGGAGTGGTCTGCAGTCAAGTCACCAGGATGAGTACCCATACTTCTACAATGCTGTATCTCTCCAGGGTTGTTGTCGCTTGGCCTCTGTGAGAGTAAACAGCTGCCTCAAGTGGATGAGTTTAAGTGGCCCTGAGTCCTAGTCACTGTCAAGCTCAATGGTCCTCACCTTAGGCTTTATCAGGAACTCTGGGACACGACGTATCAGGACCATAGGGGAGGGAGTAGGTACAAAAAGGAGTATTTGTTGCCAAAAAAAAAATCAGTGTTTAATTAGTGGAAAAAAGAAAAAAGAAATGAAATGTTGGAAGTTGCTTTGGATAAAAGCTTTGGCCAAATAAATAAATGTAAATGTAAATGTAAATGCAGTATCAAAATGCAAAGAAATATTTCAATAAGCAAACAAGTCAAAGAAAAAAAAATTTCATTAAAGCACAAAAAATGACAATCACCATATGGCACACACAGAAACAGAAATGATTCCCTTTTACTGGGCTCTAAGTAGTAGTGCAATCTTAAGTTTACAGACCATAAAAACTTATTTGCCTGCTTAATAAAAACAGAACAAAAAACTCAAGAGGGAACGCAGGCTTTGACTGGTGAATCAGGAATAAGTGTAAATCTGTAAATCAGCCTGCAGCCACTTTGATCCTGCATATAGTGACCTTGGGCCCCATGGATAAATGGTGCGTATGAACAAAAGTGTTGCATACACCATGCATACACATTTTTCTGCATGGTTTTGCGAACGGGCAACACCCAGCGTCAAAACAGTGCTGCTGTTTCTTTGTTATTTCCCTTTCTTTTTTAGATTTGCATCCACGACCAGGCTTTATCAATTTCACCGAAAATAAATTCCAAATCGTTTACAAATTTAATTCACTTGATTGTAATCATTCTGTAACAATATAATGGTGCACTAAATGGCCAAGCTATTCCAAATACCATGGCTGATTTAGTATTGTTACTCTCAGTGCACCACTGATACCCACTGTATCTGAGTGTGGTATATCACAGCTGTGCAGCAGCCAATCGGAATGCTCTACAGTGAGTTGTGTCAAGATTGCAGAGGATTATTGGGCTACAGCTTCCAGCCCTGGAGAACATTTATAGCACACATTGCCTCAGGAAAGCCACCAGCATCTGCCTGCATTCCACTAACCCTTACCACAGTCTATTTGAACTTCGCCCATCCAGCAAACTCTTCAAAGTCTTTATTGCACGGACATCAAGTCTCAGAAACAGTTTCATCCCAAGAGCGCCAGTTCATTACTACTGCTGCGCCACCATGCCCCCACATGTTTAATCCATACTTTAAAAAATTTTATCACAAAAATGGTATCAAGTACACATCTTATTATTTTAAAATGGTCAAAGATCTGTACTATCATGAATGTAATGTATTCTGTGTGGCAATCAATGCCTGCGCTCTCCTGTCAGCATAAGAAGCACAGAGAATGCAAAGTATTTAACATGCCACTTTATTTAAGATGGGAATTGAGAAACTCCTGTAAATTAAATATCAATTTTAAGAAGATGTTTATGACATTCTACTATAATGACAAAATATACTAGAAGATTAAAGTGGACATTTTGACTTTAAACTCGACATAGACCTTTTTCTTCGCTGTATCCATATTTTTTTTCCTTCTCTGTGGCCCTAATGCTTCTGTATGACAGATACTCACCTTTCCATGTTGACTTTGACATCTGACCACTTCTTTTTTATTTCAGCCACTGTGTGACTTTCTGAACTTGAACTTTTGTGTGCCACTCCATAAATTTCCTTTGCTGCTCATACCACTGCCTAAGCCACCAAATTGTAGGTTATTCTATGCCTCCACTTCACTGAGCAGGACCTTCACTTCACATTTGGTGAAATTCTTCTTTTTTACACCTGCTTTTGCCTTTGTCTTTCAAGAAAACACTGAATGGAAGGGGCTAATTGTATTGATTTGCATATTCAAATAAGCAAAATTATGGCAGGAGCTTGGGTGGGGCTGTAGGCACGTGCATGTACGTTAAAATTTATATTGATTGGGATTTATAAAGGGAAAGTGCATGGAACTTTTGCGTGTATGCACATTTCTATTTTTGTCTATACGCCATGTTTTAGTGTGAATTCTACACACGGCGTTATACATGAGGTCCCTTATCGTGGTTTGAATTGAACTGTCCACTTGGCTGGGGAATTACCAGTTTTTTCCATTCCAAACATCAACTGACGCGGGTCCCTTCCATCTTTGCCTGGTCACGTGCCTAACCTAGACGATATCAATGTAAGCATGTGTGTACATGTAGCCACCTCTGAGATCTGAACCCTTCCCCCCGAGCTGCATCTCCACCCCATCCCACGATCTGCAGCGAGGACCTTCTCAAGATGTGACAGTTTGTTCTCACTTAAGAACTGTACTCATAATTTTCAGAAGCAAGCGTAATTTGAGAAGCACAAGCATCATTTTCAGATGCAAGCAAAAATTTCAGACGCAAATGTAATTTTGAGAAGCACAAGCATAATTCACATGTGTGAAATGTAAATTTGTCAGAAATTATTGCAAGTTATTTTTGACAGTGATCTCACTCCATACTTGCACTTACTTGCTGCATTCCGTATCTGATGTGTATCCTGTTCGCCTGAAGCTGGTGTACTGCACACGCTAGTCATTATCTCTGAAGCACTGCAATACCTAAACCCGACAGCTGCACCTGAAGAACAACGGAACCAAGCATGACAGACGACAGGCTCACGTCTCCACTAGAGGACCAGCCAAATGGAAACAACACACTGCACCGTCCATTTCAAGCCCCAAACATATGATTCTTCTGGTGTGCACTCAAGGAACAAATCGATATGTTAAGAAGTGTCTTTTTTTTTCTTTTCATCATAGTGATGGTCCCTGCGATAGGGAGTGTTATATAGTGTGGCGTTTCCTCACAGTGTCTCAGGCGAATGAGTGTGTGAGACCAGTAAATAAACACCAGATTTACCAAGCAATTTACCAACGCCCATCGCCACTGCAAAACCACCCCAACACACCAAAACCCCCCAAGGCCTGTGATCTCAGGCACAAGCAGATATAAATGAGATTTCTGAAAGTGACAAAGCAAGGAGCCACTGCTCCTCTAGAAATAGGGTAGCTCAATTAATTGGTTTGGACAGCCAGCGAAAATGCCAAGTGGGTCAATCAAGGAGGCCGAGATGGCTTGGCAACTCTTGGAATTTAAAAGGAGAACCTGGAGACTGTAACTAGTAGAAGATGAGTTAATTCTGGGACATTCACTGGGACCTCATTTACTGTATAAAGCTGTAACACACTAAAAGACACTTGAAATATGCATACACAACTTACCATAGAAATGTTGGTGTTTATAAAAGTAAACTTGACCGGGGAATCTGTGCCTATTTACAGCAGCTCTGACCTATGTGCATGCAACATTTCAGAATAACTGAAAAAATGGCGACACCATTCATCAAGCAGGGAAATGCAGGTAAACCAGCTAAATGACGACTTAAGTGTAAAATAATTCATGTCATTGAGCTGTTATTGTAATGTGCGAAAAACATACTACATTTCAAAAATGATGAATATATATATATAGACCCTTTTAAGGGGGGTCATGCTGCATATTTGCACTGAAGAACTTTTTTACAGTTCATATTGGCTACCTGTTATCACAGCTCAGGAGACTGGGCAACAGTTCAACAGTGTCTCAGCCAAGCTTCACTCCATCATGCCTACTGTGCTGGAAGCCATTAACTGACTGGTGAGTCAATATATTCAGTTTTCGTATGGTGTGCGTGTACATAGAAAAAATAGAAAATATATATATATACATATATATGTTTTTGGTAAAAAGGCAATTTGCAGCAGTGACTGGTTTTCCAAATGTAATGGAGTACCTTACTGCTCTCATATTACAATAAGGACATCTAATGAGAATGAAGGTACTTTTGTTAACCATAAGCAGGTACATTACATTAATGAACAAGTCATTCAAGATGTGACTGGCAAACATCATGTCTTGTTGGCCTGGGTCAACCCGTGATTCATATGTTTTAAGGCAAAGTAGCTTTGAAAGCGATGACAGTGCTGTATGTGGTGGCTGGCATGTTGGTAAGGTAGATGACTAAACCCTCAGTGTTTCAAATAGCACGGCCTGTGCTATTTATTGTAACAGCAATCATGTCTGTGGTATCCGGGGTGAACTTCTCCAGGCAGGTGGTAAGGCTGTCCTCCTTTGCTTCCATTTGGGAGACTGGCATCATCCCAACTAACTGGAAAACGGGAATTGTCGTCCCTATCTGAAAAGGGAAGAGGGATTGCATGGATTGCAGCAACTACAGGGGGATAACACTGCTCTCAGTGCCGGGTAATCTCCTTGCCAGGGTCGTCCTCAATAGGATCACTTGCTCACCTACCAGCGACCGGAACAGTCTGGTTTTACGCCTAAGAAGTCTACCATTGACCGCATCCTAGCACTGAGGGTTCTCATGGAGCTCAAATGCGAATATGGGCAGAGTTTCTTTGCAGTCTTTGTCGATTTTCGTAAAGCGTTCGACTCAGTTGATCGAGCTGCCCTATAGGACATCCTGACGGTTCGCGAGATCCCCTCGAGGTTGCTGGAAATCATGGCCAGCCCATATTTTGGTACTGTGAGTGCTGTGCAGAGTGGAGGCAGGACCTCTGCATTTTTCCCAGTTGATTCTGGGGTTCATCAGTGGTGTGTTCTTGCTTCTACTCTGTTCAATGCTTGTATGGACTGGGTGCTGGGCAAGATCGTGGGGTCCAGTGGCTGTGGGGCATCTGTTGGTGAAGAAAGATTAACAGATCTTGACTTTGCTGACGATGCTGTGATCTTTGCGGAGTCAATGTAGGCTCTGATTGGGGCTCTCGAGAGACTAAGCGAGGAGTCTGAGTGTCTGGGCTTGCGAGTGTCCTGGATAAAAACCAAGATCCAGGCCTTTAATGACCTCTTAGGCACAGACATCAGCAGTGTGTCTGTTTGGGGAGAAGTGTCGACCTTGTTGAGAGGTTTACTTACCTTGGCAGTGACATTCATGTCTCTGGTGACTCTTCCTATGAAGTTAGTAGGCAGATTGGGAGAGCATGGGGGGTCATGAGGTCGTTGGAAAGGGGTGTGTGGTGCTCCCGATATCTATGCAAAAGGACGAAGGTCCAAGTCTTTAGAGTCCTGGTGCTTTCTGTCTTGCTATATGGTTGTGAGACATGGACGCTATCCAGTGACCTGAGACGAAGGCAGGACTACTTTGGTACTGTGTCTCTCCGGAAAATTCTTGGGTACCGTTGGTTTGACTTTGTGTCGAATGAGCGGTTGCTCATGGAGTCCCGAATGAGGCACATTACCTGCATTGTGAGGGAGTGTCAGTTACGGCACTACGGCCATGTGGCCCATTTCCCCGCGGGTGATCCAACTCGTAAGATCCTCATTGTTGGGGACCCAAGTGGCTGGATCCAGGCCACGGGGTCGCCCACGTAACACCTGGCTGTGGCAGATAGAGGGTCATTTCCGGAGGGTGGGACTGGACCACGTGTCTGCCTGGGGGGTTGCCAACCAGGATCCTGAGTTGTTTTGTTGTGTAGTGGGTGCGGCAACACACTGTACCAGTGCATGCTCCCCAACTTGACTTGACTTGACTTGAATCATGTCATTACATGCACCAGGTGATGGTGGCTACCCACTTAAATGATGTTGTCTGACAACTTTCCCGGACCCCCAGAGCACAGGGGAGAGGAGCTATAATGCTGTGTATGATCTTGTGCTCTCAGTTGTGAAACACAGCATGATGCTCTCAAATGCAGCTGGCGGGGTCTTGATGTGTCAGCAGGGAGAGTCTACCCTACCAGCCAATGACGTTCTGCAGCATCGTGACTGCATATGTATGAGACTGATTAGCATGCTCCATATATGGATGTTTCAGGGTGGCATTGGAGGCACATTCACCTACACATATTTACAACGTGATTGTGATTTATAAGCAGTAAGTTGCATAGAAATGTGTGTATGCCAGGTTTTAGAAATCTGATTTTTGTTGGCATACACATTTTCCTAATTTTTACTGTGTGCATATTTGCATGCTTGAAGCCGCACAGTTTTATAATTTAGAATTCTAAACTGTAGTCAATACAAGAACACAAACAAAGGTACAACACGCAAAGCTCTTAATTTTCACTCCATAAATTTAGATGGCTAGGAAGTGTTTGTTTTGTACTTTATACCCACAACCGTGTGATGTCAAAGCCATTCAATTCTGGGTCATTTACCTATTAAGGTGGTAGTGGCCATTCCACAAAAAGAGTAAACCAAAAGAGTATTGAAAAAAGACACAAAAATAATTCAATCAAATAAGGTAAATTCATCAGAATTAGAATCTACAGGTTCCAAAACCTAAAAGAAATCTGAAAAGGTCAACTCAAGTACCAAAAGAAAGAAAAAATATTTGGAAATGAAAGCAAATCATAAAACAGGTAAATATGGCTACTGTCTTGAAGTTCGATGTCTGATTTCAGGGCAGCCAAGATTATTACATTAGCATTAAGTAAAATGAGCGTTGAGCAGACTAGGAATTTTATCTGTGTGATGATGAACATGAATGTGTTTTAAATTAATACAGTTACACATTATTAAGAAATGTTATTAATGTCAGAATATATCTTGTTTTTACCACGCTTATTTTAACTTCACCTGTTTGCTGGTACAAATCTTGTAATTGATATTTAACCCATTTCCTATTGTCCAAATGACTTGAAATTTTGCACACTTATTCACTTCCAATGTCAATACATGAATCAATAATCAGTTTCACTAATTGATCAATTAATCCATGTTAATTAAGAAATGAAATTTTCATATGAAGAATAGTTAAAGATTTCACCAATAGATGGTGCTAGTAACGGATAGAAATATTAAAGGCAGTGTTAAAATATTGATTACAAAATTATAGTAAAACAAACCCAAGACTAAAAAGTTGAAAATAATATATATATAAAAAAATACTTTTTAAAAACCACGCCTATATTAAGTTAAAAAATGCACTAAAAAATGAAAAATATGTCTGTCATATATCACTCGTAAAATAAAAGCGTGGGTGCTTTTCATCAATCAACTTTCAAAAAACACTTCTTAAAATCTTTTATTTTATGAGTGATGTATGAGAGACATATTTTTTACTTTTTAATACATTTTTAACTTACCGGTAATATAAGTCTGGTTTTTAAAAAGTATTACTTTATGTTTTTGAGTTGCTTAACATTTGTTACAGGCTATGTTTATAAGGTTAAAATAATAAATGGTCACCTCTACATCTATTCTTCAGAATAAACACTGCTTGAAAAAAGAAAAAGAAATACAGTCCAAAGTAAACAGAGTCATCTTAGTTTCTGTCTCTACCGTAACAATCAAAGCCATGTGGTGTGTTCTGGCCGCCAACAAGGAAGGACAAGCGGTTTGGCAGATCTTCAGTTTACTTTGTAGCTGACAGCTTATCATGGTGTTCTTAGCGGTGCCAGGCTGTCATTGTTTCATTTGCCTTTTAGTCTCTTTGTTGTCTTTTCAAGCAGACATTGTATTTTACCATTCCTGTTTTTGTCTACATTGTATAGAGCCTTTTATTTTAACATTATTGCACCATAAAGGATTCTGAAGACATTTGAAACATCAACAGAATCAAGTGTCTCACATAAGGCCTTTTGTTAGAGGGACTGAGATAAGGAAGCTCTAAATGAATGGGCAGATGCTGTAGCTGGAAATGTTGAAGCCATATTTTGTACAATGAAAAACATTAACTAATCACAAAGTACTGCAAAATAAATTTGCTAAACTTTGACATGCATTTCGTTGTTTTTATCAGAAGTGGCTGCAGCGCACAATACTGCTGTTCACAAACAAGCAGAGCAGTGGCCCTTTAAATGATGCGCTCAGGGTCCACACTGTGAGCATACAGCCGACTGTTGTTCAGCGTCAAGTGGTGACAGTAACATACTTTCTTGTTGATGAAGTCCATGGTTTATTTATTCTGGCGGGTGATTCAGGTTCAGGATCTAGGATGATTCATCAGTCAATTAAATTTTATTTTTATAAGGCCTTCCACAGTGATCAAAATATTCAAAGACAATGCAAATCAACAAATAACACTTAGGACATATGTGGCAGAAATTTGCCAAAATCCTGAATGGAAAATCAACTTTCCCCCTTTTTAAATTGCTATTCCTTCATTTCTAAGTTGCACCAGTCCCTGCTATTTACTGGGGCAGTGCTTTCACAGCCACGCAGTATAAAGTGCTAACATGGTCTACTAGCTACTGTATTAAAATGCTACATGTAATTGATCAGCTTGAGTCTCTCACTGCTGCAATCTGTGTACACCTTTGACTTTTAATACAATACTAGGTTGTGTCACTTGCAGAAAATCTCTGATAACTCTGCATTTATAGAATGTGCATATAACGACTATAAGGCAGAGTATAGGAGTCAGGTAGAGAAGTTTGTTTCTTGATGCAGAAAGAATTGTCAACAACTTAACATCAGCAAACCTAAGGAGCTGTTTATTGACTTTCACCGCACCTAAGAATCTCTATGTCCAGTCAACTATTCAAGGAGGGCATGCAGAGGTGGTCCACTCCTACAAGTACATGAGGGTCCACATCCGTGACAGCTTGGACTGGCCTCTCTTTCTCTCTCTCATGCATCACCAGACCTATTGACATGGCACTCTATGGAACTTTCTCCAAATCAGTAGACACCCCATTCAAAATATTCTGTTTTTCTGAATGCTTCATTTTGAGCTCTCAATGCAAAGATAGCACTTTTGCTTTACACTGTGCAGGAGATAAAGAGTGGAGTAAGTGGGATTATGGTGAACTGCAGGTCCAGTGTGAAAGTCAAATAACATTACGTAATCATTTTCTCTAATTAAATAGCCAACTTCTGTAGTCTATAACGTTTAACATGACGGTGATTTGATTTAACATTCATCTTAATGTATTTATATACAGTACTGCACTTGTACTTTGTGCCTATACACTGTTACATTTCTTTTTCATTCTGACATAAGCCATCTACGTAATGGTAAACTGACAGAACCAGTTTGTGTTATCAGACAGGCAGACAGTAGAATTTCAAATACAGATTTTTATTTATTTATCTAAATTACAATAAGGTGTAACAAAATATTTATGGCATAAGTTAAAGAGGAATTCCAAAAGCATACTCAGAAATGCCTGTTCAGAACACACTAGGTAAACTCAATTAGCAAGTGTTATAATATTATCTAAAGAAGAAGGCCAAATATGTACAAAAATAGCATGTCCAAGACCAAATTATTAACATTTATTTAAGTATTTCAATTAAATAAGGAGAATCCAAAGGCAATCCGAAAAATGAAACAAAATTAAAAATTTAATTAATAAAGGGGTGGGGGTTGATTTGTTTTCAATCCTATTTTTGTAAAAATGTATTTATTTGTATGGAATGTTGCGTGATCTCAATAAAATCAATAAAATAAAAAAAATTAATTAATCAGAAACTACTTCAGTGCACAAAATATCAAAACTAAATAAAAAATATTCAAGGGAATTTCAAGATACAAAAGAAAGGAACAGAGGAGAAAAAGTAATCCAATAAAAGACAAAACCAAGTCAGCTAACCAATAATAATTTTCAAAACATCTTAATAAAATAAAGTAAATCCAGGTGAAAAATGTCAAAACACCAACAACGTTAAAAGAAGGGCAGCACAAAAGGGAGCCTAACAGCAAAGCATAGCACTAATGCCACAGCACCACGTTAATGGCAACAGGGGGCTTAAATAGTGCTGCCAGTTTATACCCGAAAGCCCTAAACCAGGGGTGTCAAACTCCAGTCCAGGAGGATCGCAGTGGCTGCAGGTTTTCATTCTAACCATCTTCTTAATTAGTGAGCAGTTTTTGCTGCTAATTAATTTATTTTGCCTTAGTTTTAATTAACTTGACCCCTTAGTTGTTTCTTTTTCCTTAACTAGCAGCCAAACAATAATGAGACACAAAACAAGCCGCCACATGACCAGCTCATTTGTGCCCATCACGCAATATCTGAAAATAAAGAAAGGTGAAGGTCTCAGTAAGGCTGATCTCTCAGGTCACCAAAACATCTTGATGGTGTTCTTAGCAAAAACAGAAAATCAACAGTTTTGGAAATGTGTGTTGTGGCAGAATGAGAGCAGCAACAAGTCATGGAATTAAATAACAAGTTTAATTAACAGCCAGAATCGGCTTCTAATTAAGAGACTGATTGGAGTGAAATTGGTTGAGTTTGAAGTCCCAATTTAGCTGGTCATCTGTTGAAATGAAATGGAGTTTGAGGCCAGACTCAACTCAGCTTGTCATTTGTTGGCTCACTTTAAATCTCATTTCTGTTTGGCTGTCATTTAACAAAAAAAAGAATAAATTCAGAGGACTAAATCCTTAAAAACAAGGTTATTAAAATGAAGGGAAAATAAGTTAATTAGCAGTGCAAACTGGTCACTGATTAAGAAAAGGGTGCAGCCACTGCGGCCCTCCAGGCCCAGAGTTCGACACCCGTGCCCTAAACAGACATTTATGGGCAAAGAAATTGGGGCAAGTTTACCAAAAAACACACAAATGTATGCTACAATAAAAAGAAGGGAGTTGGGGAAAACAATTACAGAATGGATGCAAAAATAAAATGGCTAAAAGTCAAAAGCAGACTCTTAACACCAAAAACAAAAGGGGTACAACAGAAAGCAAAGACTTTCATGAGGGGAAATTTTAAAACCATAAAAAGTAAAATCTAAAAAACAAATTGCTTGCTGGTGTAGCTTGTTTTCTTGTTCCAATATGTCCTATCTTTGAAATTCAAAGTCTAATCATTAATGAATTCCCAATGCTGCTTTAAAGAACACATTGACCAAGGTGGAAACATGTTCGTCCAGGGACAAAGTAGTTATATGGATCAAGATATGAATACAATTTAAAGAGGAAAGCCAAAAGGAGAGTCCTAAACAAAGCCAAACTGTTTTAAGCAGGAATCACTTGTGTTAAACCAAAAACAAACAAAGACAAGTCAAAATACAATACAATACAATTTATTATTGTATAGCCCCAAATCACACAAGAAGTGCAGCAATGGGCTTTAACAGGCCTTGCCTTTTGACAGCCCCCCAGCCTTGACTCACTCTAAGAAGACAAAGAAAAACCTTGTAGAGTAAAAATGGAAGGACCCTTGGGAAAGGCAGTTCAAAGAGAGACCCCTTTCCAGGTAGGTTGAGCGTGCAGTGGGTGTCAAAAAAAAGGGCTAAATACAATGCAATACACAGAATAAAACACAATCCTTAAAGCAATATAATAGTGCAAAAGAAATATTTCAAGTACAAGTCAAAAGTCAGGTTAACAAAGCAGAGGCCTGAAATGTCACCCAAACGTGACCATATATTATTCCTAATTATCCAAACATTTGGATGTTGGAAGACAGGTCCCTCTATCGTAAATACCACTGGCGTCATGATATCATTTGTTGTGTAACATCTGGTTACATGGTAGTAGCAATAGTGTTAACAAAATAATGTTAATAATTAATAGAGACATACTAAATGTCATAAAAGTGTGCTTTAATAAAGATGACCTTTCCTAAAACACTGCAGAACATTCATAGCAAACTTTTTGTCACATTGACGCACTCATTGGCACAACAACACAAGGCATTTTGAGAAATATTAATATTAGCAGTTAATTCATTTTTGATTTTATATTTAAAGATTTGGACTCATACACTAGCTTATCCTGGACGTTTTTAGAAGGCCCACATTTTGTGATTGTTGCATACTCTGAAGTACTTAATAAACAAGAAGTTCTCTAAGTGGGGTGATGGTTAAAGCATTTTTATAAAGGATGAAAAATTGGCTCTAAATGTAAGTGGAACCGAGTGAAGTGATTTAAAAACTGGACTTGTATGTTCTTAGTTCAAAATTCCAGTTAGGATCATTGATGATGTGATTTTAAATCATGGAAAACAGCAAACTAATGAGTTGGTAAATCTGTTAATAAAATGTTACTATACTCGGTTCTTCTAGCTAGAGGAAATTATATTTACATGTATATAAACTAAACATTGCTGTTCGGCTTCCATTAAGAATAAGAATTATACTTCTTGACTCTACAGCTCTGTTGTGGGCTGGCGCACTCCCCGGAGTTTGTTTCCTGCCTTGTGCCCTGTGTTGGCTGAGATTGGCTCCAGCAGACCCCCGTAACCCTGTAGTTAGGATATACTGTAGTGGGTTGGATAATGGATGGATGGATGGATGGACTGTACAGCTATCATCTCTACTTTGTCTCCAATTTATATTAAACTTTCCTGTTTTTTTGACTAAACTAGTCATTCTAAGGCCTCCTTTCATAGTTTAAGACATGTGCCCATGTTAAAACAGGGTACAATATCTACATAGTGACTGACTTCTTCTGAAAGAAAATGAATAATTACATTCATGTGTTTTTACCTATCATGCTCTTTCAGCTCAGGAAGATGCATTCCAGAGACTAACAAAACAAAGTAATGGAGATGAGTCTACTTGTAAAAAACGATGGGGGTCTACAGCAGTTCCAGAATCTGACCTTGAACCTATTTATGAGCGTAAAAAAGAAAACTTGGAAAACGAAGATGAAAATAAGGCTGGTCCTGTTTCTGAGGAGGAGATTCCATTATATGTACAGTTTCTATACAGGTAACAGGACGACTTCATTAGCATCTGATTGACATCTCTTAAATATTACAGTAAGATCTGCAGTGTGTGATACGCATCACACAAATACATCCTTCTGTATGTTGAGATTTAGCACTGTATGCATTCACCGTCAACCAAGTGAAGTGTGTTCTGGGCATCTTCAGAAACAAAACAGGCTTTTAGAAATCACCTGTATGGTTCATTTATTTCACAATTTTAACTATAACCCTAGAGAACCTTTTCACTTGTCTAAACCTGCAGTTTTCCCTGCTAACAATTAAGATAAAATTTTCAGTAACTCTGAACTTGTATGTAACAGATTACTGTCAATTTCCTATTGAAATAAAACCTACACAAATAACGTCATTAAATTTTACGCCCTAGGAACCAAATTACCTGAACTACTCTATAACATTTGAGTAATTATCTTTATGATCATAAAATAGGTCATTACGATAGCAATTGACGAGAAGAATTCATAATTAATTGCAGAATTGCAGTATTTGAGGGTTCCCCTAGAGTGCCTCTTTCTCTTGCACACTTTGGCTGAAAAACTAATCCGCACATTGTTATCTCATAACAGGCTCAAGTTTTGAGTTTCGTATTTTTTTCCGTCCAGCTATTTTAGCTCTAGACCATCTTCAAAAAACTGTGACACACACACACACACACACACACACACACATGCACACACACACACACATACACACACACACAGACAGACAGCCATCATCGAGATGTCAATGTTTTGTATCAATGACAAGATGTGATGAAAACCGTAGATTGAAATGTTTGAAAAATGTAAAGCTTTCGCTCCTCCCCTGTAGATGAAAGGTTATGGTGGGGACGGGTGCAAAGCAAAAAAGAGAGAACCAGAATGAGCCAGCTCCAAAACTTGGGTGATTTAAGTGTCTTTTTACAGGGATGAGAATTCTGGTGAAATCATCAAGTAGAGTTACTCCACATGCATTCCATAAGAAATCTTTTCCGTTTATTGTGTTTACAGATTTATTTTCATCTCTGCAGTTCATAGACCTAGTGTACATGCATTTTACTTTTAAAGTCAATTCAATGTGAGCGTTACATGTTATGATTGAAAATTTTTAAATCCAAATAAAAATAAACACACACTATTCACACGCTTAGAACTTGGGATGAGGCACCTTGTAAGTAACATGTCCATATTAAAAAAGTTACCTGACAATAAAGCTTGCTGTGCAACACCAGGAGTTATAAGTCACCAGATGAAATATGTGCATACTTCTAGTTGGGGTGGGGCAGGGGGGTCCTGAGTAAATGTTAGTCCTTTAAGGGAGGAAGGTGTGGAAGTGGAGGAGAATTTTCTTCCAGGCTGTCCAAAGTGGCTCCACTCTCAAAGCTGGCTGTGAATAAGCCTGCCACAATCCTGGGTTGATATCTTTTCTCTTTTTATCACAAAGGTACCAAAGAGTGTGCTTCACACAATATAAGAGAGGTTTGTCATCCAGGGCTGCCTTTTGGGTGTGAGTGCCAGTAAATACTGTAAACCAAAAAGTACAGCATGGTTCTTGATCCAGAGTAACCAGCTGGGCCTGGGCCACTAGGCCTTACATGTCTTGTGTTGCTTGGTGCACCATGGACAAGGTCAACATTTGAAATGCTGGGCTGTATCTCCTTTGGCAGAGGAAAATTAAATGAAGAATTTAAATAATCACATTGTTATAAAGTCAGATTAATTACAAAAGTAGGAATGTTTATTCAAAAAACTGCCCTGAAATATTTGCTGTTCATCATTCGATATTTTTTACAATAATTAAGTACAGTTTTCTTTTCAATGTAAAATGGAAATCTATTTCTTCATAGATCTATTGAAAAGTTGATATATACAGTAGCTGCTAGTCAGAATCACTTTTTCAGTTGGCCATGGTAAGTCATAGCTGCTGGACAACTCCAAGGCAGTAATGTTTATTTCTACAGTCATTTAGGGAAAGACAGAGCTGAGGATTTTCTGCACCCAACTATTGTGCAGCGTGATGCTTCTGCCAAAGTGAAACAGATGTATAAACTATTTGAAGGTAAGACCATTATTATTATTATTGATTTTACATAAGTAGTAAAATTTGCAGAGCTTGATGACTTGTACAGGTGCTGGTCATAAAATTAGAATATCATGACAAAGTTGATTTATTTCAGTAATTCCATTCAAAAAGTGAAACTTGTATATTAGATTCATTCATTACACACAGACTGATGTATTTCAAATGTTTATTTCTTTTAATTTTGATGATTATAACTGACAACTAATGAAAGTCCCAAATTCAGTATCTTGGAAAATTAGAATATCGATTAAGACCAATGCAAAAAAAGGATTTTTAGAAATGTTGGCCAACTGAAAGGTATGAACATGAAAAGTATGAGCATGTACAGCACTCAATATTTAGTTGGGGCTCCTTTGGCCTGGATTACTGCAGTAATGCGGCGTGGCATGGAGTCGATCAGTCTGTGGCACTGCTCAGGTGTTATGAGAGCCCATGTTGCTCTGATAGTGGCCTTCAGCTCTTCTGAATTGTTGGGTCTGGCGTATTGCATCTTCCTCTTCACAATACCCCATAGACTTTCTATGGGGTTAAGGTCAGGCGAGTTTGCTGGCCAATCAAGAACAGGGATACCATGGTCCTTAAACCAGGTACTGGTAGCTTTGGCACTGTGTGCAGGTGCCAGGTCCTGTTGGAAAATGAAATCTGCATCTCCATAAAGTTCGTCAACAGCAGGAAGCATGAAGTGCTCTAAAACTTCCTGGTAGATGGCTGCGTTGACCTTGGACCTCAGAAAACACAATGGACCAACACCAGCAGATGACATGGCACCCCAAACCATCACTGACTGTGGAAACTTTATACTGGACCTCACGCAACGTGGATTCTGTGCCTCTCCTCTCTTCTTTCAGACTCTGGGACCTTGATTTTCAAAGGAAATGCAAAATTTACTTTCATCAGAGAACATAACTTTGGACCACTCAGCAGCAGTCCAGTCCTTTTTGTCTTTAGCCCAGGCGAGACGCTTCTGACGCTGTCTCTTGTTCAAGAGTGGCTTGACACAAGGAATGCGACAGCTGAAACCCATGTCTTGCATACGTCTGTGCGTGGTGGTTCTTGAAGCACTGACTCCAGCTGCAGTCCACTCTTTGTGAATCTCCCCCACATTTTTGAATGGGTTTTGTTTCACAATCCTCTCCAGGGTGCGGTTATCCCTATTGCTTGTACACTTTTTTCTACCACATCTTGTCCTTTCCTTCGCCTCTCTATTAATGTGCTTGGACACAGAGCTCTGTGAACAGCCAGCCTCTTTAGCAATGACCTTTTGTGTCTTGCCCTCCTTGTGCAAGGTGTCAATGGTCGTCTTTTGGACAACTGTCAAGTCAGCAGTCTTCCCCATGATTGTGTAGCCTACAGAACTAGACTGAGAGACCATTTAAAGGCTTTTGCAGGTGTTTTGAGTTAATTAGCTGATTAGAGTGTGGCACCAGGTGTCTTCAATATTGAACCTTTTCACAATATTCTAATTTTCCGAGATACTGAATTTGGGACTTTCATTAGTTGTCAGTTATAATCATCAACACTAAAAGAAATAAACATTTGAAATACATCAGTCTGTGTGTAATGAATGAATCTAATATACAAGTTTCACTTTTTGAATGGAATTACTGAAATAAATCAACTTTGTCATAATATTCTAATTATGACCAGCACCTGTATAGTGTTTTTACTCTGATTTTTAAACCACTTTTTGTGTGTGGTACACAGTTTCAAAAACATAACTGCATAATATTTATCTTTAAAACACAGACTAGGATATTATATATGTCTTATAACTATTATATAGTTGGTCAATAACTGTTCAGGATGTGTTCATTTTCTTGTAAATGCAACATAGTGTAACATAGCATAACATTCTCAAACCCACTTAATGCAATTCAGAGACGAGGCGGCCAGATCTTGGTCACACTTGGTATGGCACAGGTAAACAGCCTTTTGCAGGCACAGTCACACATATAACCACAAGGACAATTTGGAAAGTCTAGTTAACCAAACCTGCCATTTCCTAGGGCTAGTGGAGGAAACCCTATACAGACATGTAGTGAACTTGCCAACCCCAAATGGACACCATCTCTGTTGGCAGATCCAGGGATCCATGGGTATGTGCAGTGGTAGTAATACCCATTATGCTAACATGCCAAGTGACATGGAAATGTAAATTTGATAAATATTTTGGCATGATAATTTTTTATCCAAAAAGAACTATCAAGGGAAAACATCATCTGGGAATATCAGGAAACTGCCTGGTCTGTGAAGCCCCAAAAGAACACGACGGAGAGGTAAAGTAAAAGTTCTGAGAAGGAACTGGCATATGTTAAGTATTGTCAGGAGATACAAAGTCTCAGAACATGGAAACCTAAATGGTGTACTATTAGGAGAAGGTAGCTTCACATACTGTTTCCTGGGTCAGCAAGTAGTGTTCTTTGGGGTCCCTATTTTTTACATGAATATTTAAGAAGACTATGCTCCTGTATTTAAGGGCACGGGGGACCTTCATGTTCATTCACTTGGCAGGTCCACAAACTGTATGTGAGAGCAATGCTAAAGGTTTTGAAGATCTGTCAAGTGCCTTCAACATATTGTACTTTTATTCTGGTGTTTTGTGGTAACAGAGACATTTAGAAGGGGAGTTTAAGTACCCTGGTGTGCTTTGGAAAGGGAAGGCAGTCTTGGAGCTAGAACTTTTAATAGAAGATAGTCAGTTATGTAATGTGCTGGGGCCACTAAAATGGCATTGTCAATTTAAAGTATTTTTTTTTTGCTATGCAACAATAAAAGACTAACGGCAATAAGGGTAGCACAACTGCACAATGTTAAGAGATTTCAACAATAGGCACATGTAGTCTTTGTTCTATCCAGATTAGATGCTCCTGTATAAAATATTGCCAAATCAGAAACACTGCATTTTAACTATAACATGATCTGCAATTACCCTGCACACATATGGTGGCTTTGTAAATATGTGTGCCGTGGCACAATTACCATAATGCTTTGCTCTTTAGGAGAGCTGAATAACAAAATTCCAACTTGGTCAATATATATACAGTATATACCTGTCTCAGTCTGGTAAGACCTGATTCAGAATCTTAATAAAGAAGGCCAACTTAAACATATCAAAATGACATAACATTAAGCCTTGATTTAAAAAAAAATATTAAGAGGAAAAAAATTAAAAGGACCATTTTTTCAGCTCTAGTGTATGTTAAGGCACAATACAATACAATTATAATACAATACAATTTATTTTTGTATAGCCCAAAATCACACAAGAAGTGCCGCAATGGGCTTTAACAGGCCCTGCCTCTTGACAGCCCCCCCAGCCTTGACTTGTAGGGAAAAATGGGAGAAACCTATGGAAAGGCAGTTCAAAGAGAGACCCCTTTCCAGGTAGGTTGAACGTGCAGTGGGTGTCAAAAAGAAGGGGGTCAATACAATACAGTACAATACAATACAATACAATACAATACACAGAACAGAACAAATCCTCAATACAGTATAAAAATAAAAACTTTACAAGTACGGAGCAGAATTTAACAGTAGATGATATCCCATAATATGATTTGGATTTGTTTAGAGTCCTGGAGACCTCAGCCATCAAGCTGCTTCCCCCTTTTGGCCATTCCACAGCTGAGACAGTGTTGGACCAGCCAATCCGATGAAAGGACCCCTCTACCCCACAATTCCTGTGATCCTCCATCAGGGATGACTTTACCTTAGGCAGGCAAATCAACTTGGCAGGTGGGCCGTGGCACCAAGTGCCACATTTGCACACCAAAGGATTGATTTTTTTATATTACTGTTTCTAAGATATGTTTTTTTATTTTGCATGCAGGTTTGCCATACTTTGCAGATCTTATGTATATAATGCATTTCAGGATGCCAGTGTGCTACACACAAAACTATTTATTGAACGTGCTATGCATTTATGAAAGAAAAGCTTTCTTATATGCAAAAGTCTAACTGATTTTGACTGGCTGTTTATAAACTTTGGAGATGTCAGTGGCCAACATACAATTTACCAATGTTCTCTGACCATGCAGTACGAAATTTTCAAGAAAATGTAACATCCTCTCCCTTTAAAAAATGATAAAGCTGAGAGATTAATCATGAAAATAAAACCTTATTTCAAGGACAGTGTTCCACCTTCACCCTTGTTTAATTTAAATATCTAGATTAACACTGGGTTCCACTTTATGTACATACCTCAAGTAGTAAGAGACAAGATGTGAGCCCGATTCACTTGATTGCTCTGTAGTATGCCATGCTTTAGGTTTACTCCCTGTATTCTCTTGTGCCACTGGTCAATTTATGTATCATGCTCTTGCTTGGTGCTAAGCAGGGGGTAATCATTTCTGTGAATCCTTCTGTTCTTCTGAAGCATGCACATGATAAGATTGTTCAACATCACCTGAGTGGTTGACACCTTCTTTCTGGTTTTAATAGGCCAGGCCCCTGAATTGGAATAGTTAGCTTTGAATTTCATGAGTTGGCAAGAAACACAACAAATATAAAGACAAAGGAAGATGAACGGGCTTGGTCCTTCATGCAAGATTTGAAAGCATATTTAGAAAAAGACTTTAGAAAATCATTGTTTATGCATTCATCCTACTCGGAGAAGTTAAGCACTAATAGAGAGCTTGAGGTACACCAGCAAAGATGCTCATCGAACCCTTTGAGCTATGAAATCATCTCAGAGAAATAATGCAAGACAAATAACAGCCATGTGATTGTCAGGGTCACAGATCCAGCACTTTCAGGCAATAAAAAGCCACACATAGACAGCCTTAGCCATATATGTTGTCACAATAAGAGTCGAAAGACATCAAAAAGGTTTGGGGAAGCCACCCGTATATTGTGGCCTGACTGCAAAATGGGTAAATTAGCTTGTGAGATGTTCACAGGTCTGAGTCCAAAACAGAACTGATCTTAAGGTTGTAAAGGCCATGACAGGAAGTGACGTCATCAGTGGGCACGGAACCAGAAGTGACATCATCAGGGGGTTGACCAGAAAGTGATGTCATCAGTGACCCCACCCCCACCCCCGGACACGGAAGTGCCATCATCGGTTGGCCCGGAAACGGAAGTGATGTCATCAGTGGGGGGCGGAAAATGAAAGTGACGTCGTCAGTGGAGCCGGAACCTGGCGGGATTTCCCGTGGATGGTCTGCAGAGGATTCAGAGAGAAAGTCAGTGCACCTCACCACCCCCTGGTCTGGCGTAGAACTACTATTATTCAGGCCCTTTAGCTGCCTCCCAATTGCACTTGTGTGACAATGTCTATGTTCACAGTATCAAAGTTATCAAATATCCACAGCACCTTTTACTAACAGCAGTAGAAGGGTTTTAACAAGAACAGGCCATTCAGCCCAGCCGGCCTGGTGTTCATACTCCATAGATGAAACTGAATGCTATCAACCAGTCTGAGACGTTAGAAGAATTCATACTACATGTGGTATGAACGTGTTCTGGCCTGTTTAACAGCAAAAGAGAAGCACGGAGATGCAAACATATTTTTTCTATGTGACCATAAAGAAAAGATATTGAATACCACCAGAAACCTTTAAATGCATTCAGTTTCCACAACAAATGTTTGATTTTCTTTATAAATTTACAAGTCAACTTAAACTAAACTGATTTTCTTGTGAAAATCGCGACTTGGCTCAGTGATCAGAAAACAAGTGTTTTTAATCTCTGAAACATCCAGTGTCCTCTGACCCTCAGTGTCTTTCAGTTTCTATGAGTATGTTACCTGTTACGTTCATGGTGGATTTAGGAAGCACAGAATATCTGAAAGGACTGTCAGAAACGAGACAAAAGTCAAAACAAATGGATTAAGAGTCCCTAATAAACCATAACCAAGATGATATCCAAAACTCACAAGCGGGAAACTAATACAAACAAAAGAAGTTATTCTTTGCTTTACAGGTTTTGAATTTGAATCCATTGTTCAGGCAAATTATTGAACATGCTGCCATTTCTTATACAGGTTGTGCAGTGACGACACAGGTTGCAAACCATGTGACTAGTGGGCAATTAGGGGCTACACACAATGTGATGGCGTCCATGAAATCACATCAGTGTTCACAATTCAACGCAATAATTAAAAGGTTCCTGACAGTCACACAATGAAAGCCTAAACTAATCAGTCAAAAATAAAACCACAAGTTTTCTGTGGGTTAAAATCCTTTTTATGAGCAGTTCAAAGTGACAAAATATTATAACAGTAAACAAAATATTTAGTCAACTTTTTAATGATTTTCACTGCAAAGTTATCAACAATTCATATCTTACTTTAGTTTTTAATTTATGTAATACAGTATTATTAAAAAAATATTTGGGTATGAATTAATTACAATGTAATAAAATGTAATGTTTCTCTTAATAAGGTATTATTTTTACAAGAAGAAAATCTCTTAAAACCTGATTCCACTCTAACATAAGAAGAAATAACAAATACTTGTTTGGATAGAAGAAATTTCTACCTATATATTTTCCTTTTTGCACATACATATTAATGTTGCCCAACCCTAAATCATTTATTTGTTTTTAATGATTATGCCCTGTGGTGGGCTGCCGCCCTGCCCGGGGTTTGTTTCCTGCCTTATGCCCTGTGTTGGCTGGGATTGGCTCCAGCAGACCCCCGTGACCCTGTAGTTAGGATATAGTGGGTTGGATAATGGATGGATGGATGGATGATTATGCTTTATTTATTATAGATATTACTCTAAAATTTACTCATAAGTAACAGTTTTGTATTTGCATTTAGGAACTATGGATTCAGAAGATATCTGGAACATGTTAAGAACAGAATCAAAGTTCAGATTAATTGACTTGGACTTCACTTTTTCACGACAACTTAAAGTAGGTTTTTATTTCACTATGTAAAGAGTTCTAATATTAAGTGTGACTAAAATATACTAAAATACGTAATGTCGTTAGGTAATTTCTAATTTCACAATCCTCCTTATTTAAGTCTTGAATCTACAGATTGTTCACTCTCACTTCTCGATCTGCATCATACAAGTAATTTGTGAAATCTGAGTACATTCTCATTAGCTACAACTTTGAAAATTGCTGCTGCTGCTTTATCCAAATATGGCTACATTTCATTCTTAAATTTACTCTAAATGATAACCTTACGTTACACATATCAATAACCTTGTACACCTTGGAAGGAGCCAAAAGTTGAGGTACAGAGTTTTTTGACAGCTACTAACATTTTCCTGATTTCTAAATATTGTGAAATCATAGAGATAAAATCTCAGACTACATTGTTTCATAGAATATGCTGCATTTGAAAAGTTCATTTTGAACTTATATTGAAAGTGAGGAGATGAATCGAAGTATTACATTAAATACAATAAATCTAAATCATTTTTGTCAGCTCTACATTCACTTTAAGACATCATAATTATGCAATAAGGAAATACTATAATCTTAAATTGTAAAAAATATTTCAAAAACATGCAAACACATTTGGCTGGGGGCTCTGTGGTTATACATTATTAAGTTACAGTATATATCAAAATGTAACATGTTAAAATTAGTTTCAGTGAAACTTTTAATAAAGGTTTGATCACACAGAAAGCATATAAATAGGATGGAAAATTCATTGAATGTCATCGTAATCACCTTGACGTGGTGGTGGGGCGTATGATCCTTAGTGATGCACAGAACTAAGTCATCTGGAGCTTTGTGCTCCTGGTAGGGTCTCCCTTGGTGAAAGGGTTTGGGCTGAAAGGTCAGACAATGAATGTTTCAAAATGACCCTTGTGACAGTATTCATTAAAAAAAACAGTGTACCCTGCCCGCGATAGGGTTATCGGGACACACTTTTGGAGCCAGACCTGAAGATGGTGTTTGTTGGCAAGTGACAACCCACTTAACCCAGCCAGGTCCAGCTTGAAATTCAGACAGAGCATCACATAGCATTTCATGGCGGCAACTCTAGGATCTAATGGTGGACACCAAAGGTGAGGGAAGTTGTCAGACTGAAGAAGGTGGTCTTCATGGGAACTCCTGTCTATGGGATCTCCTGATTTGGTAGAGAGTTACCAACAGGCTAAGAGGACTGTTGGACAATAACTGAACAGAAATGCAAAAGCAATGTTTTTAAAATGTAAGTTATAAGATAAAGTAATTCATAATATTGTTTACGATGAGGCATTAATGTCATTTAACTTTTTATTACTTTTTATTATGTTTTATTACGTTTTACTGTTTTACTTCTACTTTTACTTTTTACTACATTTTATTATCCATTGGTATTTAAAATAGACAGTTGTAGTGAAATACTCAAGTAACCAATTTTCTCTCTGTAATAACTAAGGATCAAACCGTCTTTCTGTCGCGTCCCGCATACCGTTCTATATACCATCTCTCTATATATAAAAGAAAATCCTGGAATGGAAAGCAAATGCAAGGCTACGATACGTGATCCTCTCGGAAGACAATTTTAAAGACCCGCAAGACCAAAGACACTTGCCACGGTGCAAGACATGCACTACTTACAAGATAAGACCACGGTCAGAAAAAAAAATCAGTAGTGTAAAGGCAGTCACGCAGCACACACAGCTCCATGGCTCTCAGTGCATATAAAGTGTATAAGGTCAATACAGTAGGAATGAAATGAATAGGGTAGAAATGAAACGTCGACGACTAAACGAAGACGAAAGAAAAGCGCGGAGAAAAGAGACCCAAATGTGGTGGAGAGAAAAAAATGCTAAAACGAAAAACAATAATCTAGGTGCAAATTTAGAAAATAAGGAAAGTGATAATCAGCCCAGAACAAGTGGAATTGAAAACAAAGCACGTCTAATAGGGCTCAGATTTAAAAGATTAGAACTTCATAAATGGGAGCAGCGTTATACGTCTTGCAAGAAAGAGATTTAACCACGCCCGGGCCGGAAATAAAGGACAATTATTGTTTTTACAACGTCACGCGAGATAAGTCAGTGAGCCATCATTTAAAACAAGTCCACAGACCTCTAACTAAGCAGCTGTTGGATTGCTTTTGGCAGACACGCACAATGTGCTCCCGGCTCTTAAAACAACGACATGTGACAAGCAGAACAGGCAGCTCGCCAGCAGGTTGAAGCCTTTTTTGTTTTAAGTGACTGATAGGTCCGATTGAGGGGTGGCGGAGTACAGCATGGAAGACCGATAGCGGCGTACAGATTGATGCGGTAAGGGGGAGGTGAGACCCAGGGGAGGAGGGGTTGGAGAGGGTGCTAGACAGTTGTGCTTGGGGTTACAAAGTCGGCGATTGTTCAAGTAAAACTTTTGTGACACTTTATTACGTCAGTCGCTATAGTATCAAAAAAAAAGATAGTAAAGATCTCATTATTGCAAACAAAAAGTGATTAATCATCAAAGCCAGGTGTAATTGAAAAAATAGCAGGACAAAGCAAGGTCGTCCCACAACAGTTAAAGCAACGACAAGTTTAATTTCAAAGAATACACAATTCGGTCAAGTGTATATTTATGCTGACGAAGAAAAGGTAATTCCATATATTGTTTTTAATAAACCTTTAAAGTAAAAAGTGCAACTAATGAAACTGAAACAATTCCAAAGAAAAAAAAGCTTTTAAAATTGTATATTCGATTAACCAAACAGCGGCACGGTGGTGCAGTGGGTAGCGCTGCTACCTCGCAGTTAGGAGACCTGGGTTCGCTTCCCTGGTCTTCCATGCGTGGAGTGTGCATGTTCTCCCTGTGTCTGCGTGGCTTTCCTCTGGGTGCTTCTTCCCACAGTCCAAAAACATGCAGGTTGGGTGGATTGACGATTCTAAATTGACCCTAGTGTGTGCTTGGTGTGTGTGCGAGCCCTGCAATTGGCTAGCACCCTGCCCGGGGTTTGTTTTCTGCCTTGCGCTGTGTGTTGGCTGGGATTGGCTCCAGTAGACCCCAGTGACCCTGTAGTTAGGATATAGCAGGTTGGATGATGGATGGATGGATGGATGGATCGCTTACTCTAATGGAGGAGTGCCCCAAAGCCCTTTGAACGGCTCAGCAGCAAGATAGCAGACTCCAGGTATTCGCCCCCAGGGGTTGGCGAGCAAAGCAAGCAGAGGGCAGAGCCCACTAGTAAAATACAATTATGCTAACTACCATTAAAAAGGTGCCCATTCTTTTAAATTTAAGCTATAAATAATTAATGGAGTGGTGGTCTAGTGTAGTGCAAACATTTTTTTATTAAAAATTAATTAAAGGAGATCACCAAAAACAATGTTACGGTAATTAGCAAAGAATTCCTAGTTTATAGAATTAGCATATTATAAAATTCTCTAACCCACTTAGTCCAATTCAGGTTTATGGGGGACAGTTACACATCCTAGCAGCTCCAGGCACAATGCAGGAAACAGCCACTGGCTGGGTGTCAGTCCATCACAAGGACCACTCACTATAGTTTAATTCCTTTAAAAAACTTCCTTGAATGTGCTTGGCAAAAACATTAATTTGTTTTCTATATGTCCTTATTTCAATATAGGGTTGGTGGGGTCAGATTCTATCCAGGTAGCACTGAGTACAAGGCAGGAACCAGAAATGGATGAGACAGTAGTCTATTTATTATATATTTATTATATATTTATTACCTGCCCTCTCCCAGTATGTGGATTGTAACACCCAGGGAAATAGGACTATTGATTTACTGTATGCAAACGTTAAAGACGCATACAGCGCCACCCCGCTGCCTGCACTTTGGAAAGCAGATCATAATCTGGTTCTGCTTCAGCCTCACTACAAACCAAGAGTGAGGGTCCTACCTACAACCACACGCTCATTCAGGAAGTGGTCCCCTGAGGCAGGCTATGAGAGACTGCTTTGGAACTACAGACCGGGATATCCTGCAGGGATCACATAGTGAGAACATTGAGGAAGTTGTTGACTGCACTACTGACTACATCAACTTCTGTATGGACATTGTAGTTCCAGTAAGAACTGTACGCTGCTATGCTAACAACAAGCCATAGATTACAAGTGACATCAAGGGCCTTTTGAACCAGAAGAAAAGGGCTGTTAAAGGCGGTGATCAGCATGAGCTCAAGTGCGTGCAGAAGGAACTCAGAATCCAGCTCAGGGCGGCAAAGGAGTAGTACAGGAGAAAGCTGGAGCAGAAGTTGCAGAATAACAGCATGAAGGAAGTGTGGGATGGGATGAAGATCATCACTGGCTGCAGCTCGAAGCGGCATGCCACCATCGAGAGAGACGTGGAGAGAGCAAACCAGATGAACAACTTCTTTAACAGGTTTGACCACCCTAACCTACTCTCACCTTGGAGTACTGCACCCTCCACCCATCCTTCTGCTGATGCCAGCATAGGAGAGAGTCTACCCCAACCCACAATTACAGCAGCCCAGGTAAGCAGAGAGCTGAGGAGACTTTGTGCCAGCAAAGCAGCGGGTCCAGATGGAGTATCGCCACGACTGCTGAAGGCCTGTGCGTTGAGGCTGGGGAGTCCTCTACAGCAGGGGTCCCCAACCCCCGGTCCGCGGCCCACTACCGGTCCGCAGCCGTCTGACAGCCGGGCCGCGAGAGAACTGCCAGCAACGGCAACTCACTCAGACTTTTCAGACCGCTTGGTGGGTGGAGCTTTGCAGCAGTGCAGAGAGAGGAGAGAGACCGAGGTGAGAGAGTATTACAACAAAGTATTTTTATGGTCCCGACAGTTTCCCCATATGACATGAGTCTATAGAAATCATGTTACTACGAAGTACATTCAACAGATGCTTTCATTACAACGAAGTGACCTTGAAATGCTTGAACGAATCATCCACAGAGCAGTTAGATCTGTGGTCACAGCTCAGTTGTGACGTTTGCACAACGATCCCCAAACAGAAACATTGTAAAAAAATCTCTTTCTTCGAACTTTCCTCGTACTGTTTTTATTTATTTTATTTTTTTTTGCTGTTTTTGTTGTCTGTATTTTTCATTGATTCCTTTTGCTTATTACTTGTCAACATTTGAAAAACATCCATTGGAATTTAACTCATTGTCACCATCGTATAGAAACGGCAGACACGAAAAAAAGATAGCAGTGTTAATATTTGTGATGTGCAATCTGTTGGATTGGCAAATGTAAAGCATATGTCTTTGTTATATGCAAAAAAAGAAGAAAAATCTCAGATTGCAAACGTATGTGAACTGCTTAATAACTTTAATAATAATAGAAATGTTATGTAAATTGTGTATAAAACGGCCCCCCCCCCCCCGACCGATCCGTGGAAAAATTTGCATCTAATAAAGTGGTCCTTGCTGTCAAAAAGGTTGGGGACCACTACTCTACAGCACATCTTTAACCTGAGCCTGGAACAGGGGAGAGTCCTGAGGCTTTGGAAAACATGTTGCATCACCCCAGTCCCAAAAGTATCACGTCCTAGTGAGCTGAATGACTTCCGGCCTGTCACTCTGACGTCGCATGTGATGAAAACCATGGAGTGGCTGCTACTTCACCACCTGAGGCCACAGGTCCGTCACGCCCTCAACCCTCTGCAGTTCGCATACGAGGAGAAGGTGGGAGCGGAGGATGCCATCATCTACATGCTACACCAATCACTCTCCCACTTGGACAGAGGCAGTGGTGCTGTAAGAATTATGTTTCTGGACTTCTCTAGCGCCTTCAACACCATCCAACCTCTGCTCCTTAGGGACAAGCTGACAGAGATGGGAGTAGATTCATACCTGGTGGCATGGATCGTGGACTATCTTACAGACAGACCTCAGTATGTGCGTCTCGGGAACTGCAGGTCTGACATTGTGGTCAGCAGCACAGGAGCGCCGCAGGGGACTGGACTTTCACCGGTCCTGTTCAGCCTATATACATCGGACTTCCAATACAACTCGGAGTCCTGCCACGTGCAAAAGTTCACTGACGACACTGCTATCATGGGCTGCATCAGGTGTGGGCAGGAGGAGGAGTATAGGAACCTAATCAAGGACTTTGTTAAATGGTGCGACTCAAACCACCTACACCTGAACACCAGCAAAACCAAGGAGCTGGTGGTGGATTTAGGAGGCCCAGACCCCTCATGGACCCCGTGATCATCAGAGGTGACTGTGTGACTGCAGAGGGTGCAGACCTATAAATACCTGCGAGTGCAGCTGGATGATAAATTGGACTGGACTGCCAATACTGATGCTCTGTGTAAGAAAAGACAGAGCCAACTATACTTCCTTAGAAGGCAGGCATCCTTCAACATCTGCAATAAGATGCTGCAGATGTTCTATCAGATGGTGTGCTGGGGAGGCAGCATAAAGAAGAGGGACGCCTCACGCCTGGACAAACTGGTGAAGAAGACAAGCTCTATTGTAGGCATGGAGCTGAACAGTTTGACATCCATGGCAGAGCGATGGGCGCTCAGCAGACTCCTATCAATCATGGAGAATCCACTGCATCCACTAAACAGTATCATCTCCAGACAGAGGAGCAGCTTCAGCGACAGACTGCTGTCACTCTCCTGTTCCACTGACAGACTGAGGAGATCGTTCCTCCCGAACACTATGCGACTCTTCAATTCCATCCGTGGGGGTAAACATTAACATTATACAAAGTTATTGTCTGTCTATATACCTGCATTTTTATTACTCTTTAATTTAATATTGTTTTTATCAGTATGCTGCTGCTGGAGTATGTGAATTTCCCCTTGGGATTAATAAAGTATCTATCTATCTATCTATCTATCTATCTATCTATCTATCTATCTATCTATCTATCTATCTATCTATCTATCTATCTATCTATCTATCTATCTATCTATCTATCTATCTATCTATCTATCTATCTATCTATCTATCTATCTATCTATCTATCTATCTATCTATCTATCTATCTAAGAACACCTCCATGAACACAGACTCACCAATGCTGGGATAATTTACAGCTCCCACCTTCCTATTAGCTAAATCAGATAAAGAAAATATGCTTTTTTTGAGAAACCTTCTATACCAAAGTAAAGAGAATTGATATTATTTTACACTTTTAGACAAAAAAATACAATGTGTTTTGATTTTAAAGAATACCTTAGACTGCATAATGTTAAGATTGTCAGACTTGCCTGAACAAGAATCTACTGTAGCCTGTAACAACAACAGTATAACTTAGTAACATAATCTTCTTCTTCTTTTGGCTCAGCTCTAAAAATTAAAGGCACACTGAGACTATTTCAAGAGTGCAGTCCCTTCCTCATCTGAACATTGCTAGTCACGTAACAGGCATGTAGTGTATTATATGCAAACTAGGCAAACTGCAGTGCCTGCTTGGAATAATTTATTTTCCAGAGAATATACAAAAAATGTTAACACAAATTAAAATCATACATAACTGCAGATGACAAACTGCCACTTTCAGCTTCACTATGGGTGGCTGTGGATAGATTGCAATAGACTGTAAACAACCGAAATGAATAATAACCACTCCAACTTGAGTAAAGCATCTTGTAAATGTTACGAAAACCAATTAAAAAGATAAGCAGATCAAAAAGAACAAGATCTGCAGGAAATTGTGGAGAGAAAGTGATAATTTAGTTTGATTCCAGGTAAATACTTTTTGGGTTTAGTGCACCATGGATTTTGAGTTATCTCAAATTTCATTTGAATGACATTGATCAAAGAATGTCAGTAAGGTATGCTACTTGCTAATCATCTGCCCTAAGTATCTCCTTTAAAGAATATGCACTCAGTTTTCACTTTTTGGCCCCAATTTTTTTTTTTTTTTTGTAATGTTTCATTATAATCCTCATGTTATTATTTTTCTATGCCGTTGCCTTTATCTGTTTCCTGTAATCAACTCCAGGCATATTGCACCCTTGGAATGCACCATTAATCTGCCTGTACTTGTAATTTGGAACAGGCCTGAGGCACCAAACAGATGAAGTTTTATTAGCCTGCCATAGACTGTATTGTACAGAAGCTTGCTAAAATGCAAAGAGTATTAAAATCTGCTCTTAAAGAGCACCAAATATATTTGGCAAAAAATAGCATCCTCACTGTAGCCAGAGATCATTTTCACTGGATCTAATAAGTGCCCATGTGTTGTACTGCTCCAGAAGTTTTTGAATGGGTGATGAACTGACATAGAATAATAACTTAAAAACTTACAATTTCTTCCTTCTTGTATGTAGACAAAAGCAAACATTTTGCTGAAATTGCACAAGCACCTGATTATTTTTAAACTTGGCGGCATTCACCTGTGATGGATACAATAAGCCACTTCACATGTAGTGCTATGCGTTACTTTGTAAACAGTGGGAGACTTGAGAGATTTTCTATAAAAATGTTGTGATTTTATGTTTATTATAAAGCACCTCCCCATTTAAAATTTACCAATTATACTGGTGCATCTTCAAAATCAGATACTGGTTTAAAGGGGGACAGTTTAAAGCACCTACTGTATGAAATTGGACACTGACACTGGGTAACAGATTGATGTGTCTCCATTACTTGGCAGAGAGAGCCTACATCCTACTGCTTTCTACAGTTATCCATCCATCCATCCATTATCCAACCCGCTATATCCTAACTACAGGGTCACGGGGGTCTGCTGGAGCCAATCCCAGCCAACACAGGGCGCAAGGCAGGAAACAAACCCCGGGGAGGGCGCCAGCCCACCGCAGGTTCTACAGTTATTAGAGAAATAAAAAGGAATAAAAGAAAAGTCCAGAATTTTGAAAGATGTTTCCTGACCAAAAGATGAAAGTAAATGCAGTAAAAAACAGCACTTAGCTCCAATAAAGTTAGAGTTGTTAAGTCACCAAAGACTGATGTGTACTACAAGATCATTAATAACTTGGAAAGTACAGAATGTTAACTTAAAGCCAGACTCAAGAGAATCATAAAGTACATTATTCAAAACTGTATTTTGGTTGTAGTAGGGCTAATTCCAAGGAGGACAAATATTACTAGATAGATTTATTACTTGTCAAGCTATTATTTAATGTCTTTCCATACACTGAAAAAGAGCTCAAAATGAGAAGTTACTAGGAAATACTCTATTGGTATAAAGTAGTATAACTTAAACTAATCAAGTATTTCCTAGTAACTTCTCATCAACATATTGTACACACAGAATATATAAATGAAAAATGAACTCCTGTGTAACTGGCACAGTTCGGTCATGTTGGGACAACAAAACTCCAAGGATTCAAGTTGGAAACCCATCCGTTTTAGCATTCAGACAAGAAAGTGTGGATGGGATCTTAGGTTTTCATCACTGACCACTGCTGCCTTGCTAGAATGTGTCCAGGTTTTGAAACAGCACAAAATAGATAGATAGATAGATAGATAGATAGATAGATAGATAGATAGATAGATAGATAGATAGATAGATAGATAGATAGATAGATAGATAGATAGATAGATAGATAGAAACTTTATTAATCCCAATGGGAAATTCACAATAGGATGTTAAGTCCATCCTACACTCCTATTACATAAGGTCAGGTCAGGGAGCATGCACTGGTACAGTGGGTTGCCACACCCACCACATGACGAAACAGCTCGGGATCCCGGTTGGCAACCCCCTAGGCAGACACGCGTCCAGTCCCACCCTCTGTAAATGACCCTCTATCTGCCGCAGCCAGGTGTTATGTCGGCATCCCCTTGGCCTGGTCCAGCCACTCGGGTCCTCAACAATGATGATCCTGTGAGCCGTATCACCCTTGGGGAATTGCGCCACATGACCGTAGTGCCGTAACTGACGCTCCCTCACAATGCAGGTGATGTGTCTCATTCAGGACACTGTGAGGAATCGCTCATTTGACACAAAATCAAACCAGTGGTACCCAAAGATTCTCCGAAGAGACAGAGTACCGAAGGACTATTACAGTACATTAGAGAAATAAAAAAATGGTACTGTTTTAGATCTGGCCAATCAAAAGTTATTAGTACCTTTTAAAGGAAACCATGGAAAACAGTATGCAAGAACACCACATCACTCGTGCAGATACATTCTTATTGTGATTTATAGAATCAGTCTTTAAATGTTTTGAAAAATATTTTTTATTTCCCCTGAGCCAATACATCATTCTGCCTGTGCAATATGCAGGCTGCACAACATAAATACCCAAATCACAGCAGACCACAGTGTGCACAAGAGGAGAGCAGTTACTAACAGCTGTTTACTGTGACAGTATATAAAAGGACTCAGCTTGCACGAAAAATAAAAAATGATACATTTCAGAAGATTCCATTCAATGTTTTTTGTTTAAAGCAGTAACAATAAGCCTTAACAAGAAGACTGTACATGGCGTAACCCCAAAATGGCCTAGCCCTAACCTGAAAAAAGAAATTAATTTTGTGATCTTCCAGAACTCAGCCAGCCCCATGCAATCAGCTTGAGTACATGCATAGTCAGCTGTAAAAAGAAAAGAAAAGCAATTGAGCAAGCAAAAAGCACTTAAGCACAAAATGAAATGTGTTCAAAACTCTGTTTACAAAATGTACCAGTAACGTAGATTAATTGCCCTGAAAAAGCCAAGAAAAATATCACACAGATGCTGTCATAAGACATCAGGTGACCAGAGTGAAAACACAAGCACAGTAACTTCACACACCAGTGTGTATGAGCAGTGCAGCAATAGTCTTCACACTCATGAATCAGAATAGCGAAGTCATCTAGAAACTATCAAAGGACATAAATCTGTTAGCCTGAAACACAATTGGAAAAACAAAAGATGAATAATAAAAACAAGAAAACAAATAGAAACAGCACAAATATACTTTCAACCTACCGTGAAACATTTACATCATCTATTTTTTAGAACATTGGACCAGTTGTGACACGAACAGGCCATTCAGTCCAAATAATTTAGATTGTCCAAAATAACATCAACAAGATTTGAAGGCTCCTAAAGTGCTGTGCTATCTGGTCCTGATGATTTGTCAGCCTAATTTTAATTTTCTTCTTATCTCTTCTAGTCAAATCAACAACAACAACAACATTTATTTATATAGCACATTTTCATACAAAAAGTAGCTCAAAGTGCTTTACATAATGAAGAAAAGAAAAATAAAAGACAAATTAAGAAATTAAAATAAGACAACATTAGTTAACATAGAAAAGGAGTAAGATCCGATGGCCAGGGACGACAGAAAAAACAAAAAAAAAACTCCAGAAGGCTGGAGAAAAAAATAAAATCTGTAGGGGTTCCAGGCCACGAGACCGCCCAGTCCCCTCTGGGCATTCTACCTAACATAAATGAAATAGTCCTCTTTGTAGTTAGGGTTCTCACGGAGTCACTTGATGCTGATGGTCATACTGACTTCTGGCTTTTAATCCATCCATCCATCATTTTTGGAACATCATGGTACTAAGAGTAGATGTGGCTCACCATCTAACTGAAGTCTTATTTTATGTGCATGGCAACTCTCCCGCTCTCCTACCTTTTTGATTTTGCATGTCTTTCCTAAAAAATGTGTATACATCTATATTATACTCATTCTCATCTCTCTTTTTACCCAGGTTTATATTGTTGTTGTTATATTTATGTGCAGCTACATTTAAATCTAACTAACTGATTTTATTACCTAACATTAAAACAAGTAATTTGTTTATTTTATTTTACTTTAACTTTTTAAAAGTAGACTAGAACCTTCAAAGATATGTTGTAGATTGGTATTTAATCCACTGCATCCACTAAATAATGTCATCTCCAGACAGAAGAGCAGCTTCAGCGACAGACTGCTGTCACTGTCCTGCTCCACAGACAGATTGAGGAGATCGTTCCTCCCCCAAACTATGCGACTCTTTAATTCCACCAGGGGGGGTAAACGTTAATATTTAACATTATACATAGTTATTGTCTGTTTTTTTTTTCACCTGTATTATTATCATTCTTTAATTTAATATTATTTATTGTATCAGTATGCTGCTGCTGAAGAATGTGAATTTCCCATTGGGATTAATAAAGTATCTATCTATCTATCTATCTATCTATCTATCTATCTATCTATCTATCTATCTATCTATCTATCTATCTATCTATCTATCTATCTATCTATCTATCTATTTATGCTACTGTCTGTCCCTTCCTGTGAAGTTCTACACCTTGCTCCATGCCCACCTATTCCCTTGTTTAAATAATCCTATATTAACCTACTCATACACCTCCTCAATACATGGATGCTCATTAGTTTAAATGCAACCAGTCATGACAGAATGGGTCAAATCAGTTCCAAAAGTAGTCCCAATGCCCCATATATATCTGTGCTCGACTATCTTACTCTAAGATTTGAGTCACATGTTAAACATTCTAATCTCTTCAAACTTATTTTGCACTTCTTATGGGTCTTCCTTTGCCACAGTGATCATTCAAAGGCGGTGCACCCTTTTAAAAAACTTCTGTGCCTCGGCTTGGCATCTAACTTTTAAAATTTGGATTGCAAGACTAACAGCGTGGCATTGTTTATGTTATTTGTTCCAACTTGGACACTATCAACTGGATCAACCCCTGCCTAATTCCAGATTTCAGAAGCTGTACGGGAGCACTGCTAACCTTGGTATTATACACACTAAAAACAAAATAACAAAAGATTACTTTAAATTTAGAAAGAATCTGTGTAATCACAAATAATTTGTTGAGCATATCTGCAATCTTTTTGAATCTCCTCAGGAATCTCCTTCCTTGCATTATAGCTTAGTAGCTTAGCATTTGCTTGCAGTGAGAGCAAAACTAGCAGTCCTTTGTAATAATAATAATAATAATAATAAGACAAAAATAGGTTACAAACAATTAACAAAAAAACAAATATGAGAAAGTAATGTATAAATGCAGATGCAATATTTTAAATATTGGTAAAATGTCAATAAAACCCATAATTCACAAAACAAAGGAATGTTTTTGATATATTGGTCAGAATACATTTCTATCCTCACCTACAGTCATAAACTCTGGTAACGACAGAACAAGTGACTGAATGAATGATCCTACACAGGTTTCCAGCGGTCAGTCTTAATGATAGGGTAAGCTAAAGAGCTAGTCAAGAACCTCGGGGTAGAACTGCTGTTTTTTGGGCCATGAAGAGCTAGTCGGGGCTGTCTGGAAATGCAAGAAAGATGTCCCCTTGACATCTCCTATTCAGAAATATTTGGCTCAGCTCACAGGGAAAAAGACTTAGAAGCAGATCCAGAACACCCTTCAAGGATTATGTCTCTCACCTCAAGGTTAGAGGCCAGAAATTGTTCAGGAGCAGCCGAATGCCCTTGTGGAGTTTTCATTTTCTTCTCATTTCTTGGTGGGTTGTCCTACCCCATTCCAAAAACATGCAATTACAATTGTAAACTGGTAATATGTGGATGCCGGACTGGTAATCCATCAAGAGGTGGGTATCCTTTTGTGTCTGATGCTGGTTCCTCAATTCCAACAACCCTGAATGAGATTAAGTGGGTTTGAGAATGTTATGTATATAAATACAATCACCAATGACAAAACATTGAGTAGGTTAAAGTCATAGCTGCCATGATGATTTGTACTTCTGGATGGTTGATGCATTAAAAAAATAATTTCTGAAAAAACTGCAGCAAATACAATATTTCCTTAATAAAATGGCATTTAGGGCCTTACCTTGTATACTGTGTGAAATTCTGATCTCCATTGAAGCTGTGAGGTCAAATGTTTAACAATGATTAGGGGGGAATTAAAACTGAAGACAGTTATCATTTATTTTTGTTCCATATCTGCAAATTCGAGATCAAACATTAAAAAAATAATGATTCATGAAAGCACCGAACAAAGGTCCAAGTAATAAAGTGAAACATGATAATAAACTTTGACAGGCTGTATATCATTTTCTGCTCATTTGCCATTTCCTTGTGTCCTAAAAAATGTTATTTCTTTTAACTTTAGGCAGCTCATGACAGCTATATCAGAGACATGATGATAAGGAAGAAGCTTAATGTACAGGTAATCTGTCACACTTTAAATGATCTGTCAAAGATTTATTTATGTTAATGGGGTATTTAAGTCGTCAATCAAATGTCAAAAGTCAAGCAGTTGTATTCTGACTGAAAATTAAGACTTGTATAAAACTGAGTATCGTACAGTTTGCTGTATGAGGCAGGGTGGCACAAGACCACGGCAGAGCAGATGGATTGGGGTGGGGGGTCTGAGAGAGGGAAGGACACCCACTTTAGTAATCAGAACATTACAATATAAGTCAATGTTAGGAGGCAGGGGCTGCTGCTACAGTAAACCTTTGAATACCTCACTGAGACAGAGACCACCAAGTACTAAATAGAAGTGAAAAGAGCTAACCGAAGACAGAATTTATCTGCAGATATTTTCTGTTAGCAATATTTGAAAGCGTGCTGTCCATTACGATGAAGTTGTGATGGTGGCATGATTCTTTAGGAGTTCTCAGTGGCTGTCATAAGGCACCGTATCTTTGTGACTTTTCATCACCGCTATTGACTCCAGGAATTGCCTAGAAGTAAAGGACTGTGACAGATACTGTGTCTTTTTTGCTCTTCTGATGGGCCTTCCTTTGTTATTGTAATCCCTGGAAGGAAGCGCACTCTTTATGAAACTGCAAACTCATTTAGGATGACAAGAAACAGTGAAAGACTCAACAGATTTGTAGCCATGACCATCATCAACTTCTGGTATTGGATACATCAAAATAAGATGACAACATAAACTGCTAGTTAAATTAGAACTTATGTTTTTATGCTGTGTGCATGTATATTAATACTGTAAATGAAATGAAGCTAATCAGACAAAAAAATGAAATATCTTGGGTTCATAGTGTCCGCAATGAAATAAAAGTCAAAGTAAATTCATGAATAATTGTGTTTTTTTATTTGCATTTTCCATACCGTGCCAACTTTTTCTGATTTGGGGCTGTGGAAACATTTTGAGCTTTCTACCTAATCTTTGGTGTCTGAAGTACGAGAGTGGACAGGGTGATGGTCTGATAACAAAAGACCTGAAAATACCCATCACATTAATTTAAAGTATAAAATTTGATGTATAAAGGCATGGTGAAATATACACCGTTGATAAATGTTTATTCTTCTTTGAATTTCACTTATTGTTTTTTCATGTAAGAAAACTAAATGGCAATCAACTACCGATATTTCAGAAGATCAATTATCAAGTGCATTTTTATTTTTCATGCATAAAATATCCAATTTTTAATTCTTTTAATTAGATATCAGATATGGAGAATTCTTCCACCAACAAGGTGAACATTTTACAGAGCATAAGAAAACAATACTTAAAGCAGCTGGCACTGATGTACATGGCTTCTGAACTAAACCAAGAAAAATCTGAGCTGATCCTGGCTAATAACCCACTTTCTGAACTCAATGACTTGGAAAACAGCAGTCCAATCAAATACTTGAGTGACACGTCCTTGTTGAAGGTATATTCTTTTTTAAATCATGTAAAAACTTAAATTCTGATGTTTACTACATTAGATTATGACCTACTGTAAATTAGCCATTCCATTTTTGATCTGTTAATCTACCATGGTTGTTGATTTGTCATTGCATGTGAAGAATTATTGGACAAATAACTCCAACTATTCAATTTCAAACCAACTTCCGGTATAGGACCACTTGTGTTCAATATGGAAACCAACACTGGATATGACACTAATTGGCCAGAGGATACAGTTACAAGAGGGCAGTGTATATTTGTCACCTAAAATAATGAGAAAACCCATGTGAACACAGGGAAAATATGAAAATTCAAAACTGTAAATTTTGCCCAAGACTCTGGAGTAGTAAGGTTAACCATTGCACAATCGTACTAATCTCAAATAATTTTGTGAATATAAATATATAAGATTTTTTTCTTTAAAAAGCTGGTTATCTAACGCTGTCATGGCATGCAATTATAAAACTGGTGAAGATAATACTTGAGTTCACAACAACAGCAGCATTTATTTTTATAGCACATATTCATACAACAATGTAGCTCAAAGTGCTTTACAAGATGACAAACAGAAAGTTACATGAAAAAAAATAAATTATGATAAGGCAATAATATTAAAAAAAAATTAACAAAAAAAAGGTAAGGTCAAATGGCCAGGAGGACAGAAAAAAAAAAACTAAATCTGCAGAGGTTCCAAGGCCAAATGATCAACTACCCACCACTAGACATACCTAACAGAAATGTTCCTAAATCATTCCTGTTTGTTTCCATGCTTCACATGATAGGATTCTGATGAGATTGGTCTCATAGACAGCTGAGACACCCACCTTCATTCCATCATCTCAGGGTGCTGCATGGTGCCTTGATCAGGTAGTGGTGATGCAGATTGCCACCACAGAAGATAACCAGAAAAGACAGCAGAGAATAGTGGGGATTAGTACAAATGCGGATCCCTGAAGAATGTGATAATTCTATACCCATATAGTCTATTATGAATACAACTGAAATGTAGCTACAAAAAGCCAAATTACAATAATGGATTTTTAGCAGTTTTTTTTAAAAAGGTTCCATAGTATTACCCAGGCGAAATTTAGTAGGTAAAGTAGTGCAGATTGGAATTATAAGTGTCCTCGATTTGAAGATCTAAGGTTATTATTTGGATTGTAGGAGTACAGGCATTCCAAAATATAAGATGGAGCAAGATTATTTAATGTTTTATACCCCATTAGTAATATTTTAAAGTCAGTTCAGAATGACACAGGTAAGCAATATGACAATACTAAAACTGGTGAGAAGTGCTCAAATTTTCTTTTTCTAGTTAAGATTCTGATGGCTGCATTCGGCACTAATTACAGCCAACCGATGTGTTTCTTAGGTAGTCCTGTTACTGCATTACAGTAATCTAGTCCACTAAAACCAAAAGCGTGAATTAGTTTTTCAATGTCTTGTAAAGTTACAAGACTTCTGTCTAACTTTTGCTATATTCCTTAACTGAAAAAATGCAGTTATCGTATCTGGTTAATATGTGATTTAAAGTCTCAGCTAGAGTTGATGATAACCCCTCAATTCTTTACTTCCACCTGAAAGATCCTAAGAGATCAAGTTATGCTTGCCAATTACTAAGGTTTCTGTTTTGTTCTTATTTAGTTTCAGAAACTAACTACTCATCCATTTGGAAATGCTGCTAAGACATTGGATCAGAGAGCCAAGAGCATCAGGGTCATCAGGTGCTATAGATTAAGATAGCTGTGTGTCGCCTGCATAGCTATGGTTGCTCACCTTGTGCTGTGAGATAATCTGACCTAATGGAAGAATGTCGATTGAAAAGAGCAGTGGACCCAGAATAGGTCCTTGTGTTACAACATATGCAATATCATTTATCTCCAAAGTACAATCAGCAAAACTAAGAAAGAACTTTCTATTTGTTAAGTAAGATTGAATCCACTTTAAGACTCTGCTGGAGAGGGCCACCCATTGTCTAAGGCGATCTATAAGAATATTGTGGTCTGTGGTGTTAAATGACGCGTTCAACACTCGAGAAAGGGTTATTTTCAAAATAAAAACAGTGGAACTTGGACTTCTACACAGCAGGGGTGAAGAAGATCAGTTTTGACCTGATGATGTAAAGACAACATTGTCTTTAAATAGCCATTTAAACTTGCAGAGAGAGTGGAATGTGTTGCAAAGTCCAAAACTGTAAATTCAAATGAGATATGTGAGTAGATACAGTACTTTCACCAGATTGCAAATCTGGTTAAAAAACTATGACTTCAATTGCTCATTAGTTTCACCCCATAGAAAGTCACTAAGTGGAATGGTGAAACTTAGGTTTTAACTAGTAAGGGACTGTGTTTTACTTGAAATTATATGGGAAACTTTACATTTGTCTCTATATATAATTTTGTTGTGTTGCCATTTCTAAGGCAATGATGGTAAAATGTTTATTTGTGTTTTGTGCAACTTTGTTGTATTTCTGTTATTCTTCAGTAAGGTAACCTTTAATTGTTAATGATTCAAAATATTACAGCAACAAGAGTCATCTAGAAGGACCTGTGTATTTCCACCCTTAATTTGCTACAAGAAACAGCCTCCAATAATTACAAATTATAACTGTCTAAGGAAAAGCAGGGACAGCAAATCTCATAAAAATCAAAACAGCAGGTAAGCAATTTATATTTTTCTATATTAGAGACATTATTTTCATTTAATTTCTTTTATCCATGTACATATCTCATTTTGCAGGGATCGCACAATTATGTTGGAGCTAATTAGGGTGGCCAATGTTTTAATTATGTAAGCCATTTTTTCTCTTTAAGAAAACATTTAGTTAATCAGCTAAGCACATCAGTTTCCCACAACTCTAAACTGGATATGTGAGTTAGAAAATGAATGAATAGATTTAGTCAATTAACTCAAGTCTGAAGCAGCAGTCATTTGTTACGAGTTAGATATACACAGAACACATGATGCATCACATGGCAAGTCAAAGGTATGGGTTTGAACATGCAACCGTAAAGGTTATTTTATTCAACCAAATCCATCTATCTATTATTGACCACACTCTTATTTACTGTCACAGGGTGCAAATGTATATTCTAGCAGAAGCCAGCCATGCAGAAGGCACCTATCCATCACAAGGAACACTTACACACAGTTAATTGTTGCTCTCAGTCAAGGATATACTTGTTTTGATTTTAAATACATATAATATACATTGTTCTCAGTATAATATAATAAGAAAGTTTGGGTTGCTCTAGGGAAACAGATGAATTGAAAATGAACAGAAACCATTACTTGCTTCTTAAATACATCATATTTTTTCTCACACTTCAGTTATTGATTACATGTTGTGGAAATAACACGCCTTGACACAGAAAAAAGCTTTGGGGCAGACTCCCTGTATTCTTGAATTATGGCTGAAAAATAAACAAAAAGGGTAAATGAAAAGTTGTTACAGATACGAGTCCAAAACAGGACCTGGAAGTGGTGTCATCGGGCCCAGAACCAGAATTGACATCATCGAGTCCAGGCAGAACTTCCAAGGTTTGGTCTGCAGGGACAAAAGAGAAAGGATTAGTGCACACTGCCATCCCCTGGTTTGGCATGGAACTACCTTCTTTTGATCCTTTTAGCTGCCTCCCATGCTCATATGTGTGACAATGTATTTATAACTTGTATATAAAGTGCTTTGATTTGATGTTTTGCATGAAAAGTGCTAATAAATGAATTGTTTATTAAGTATACTTAGCCATCATAGCCAAAATAGATCTTGTGCAGTCATGTATAAAAGTAACATTCCCACTTACAGTTCTATTACATATGCATATCAGGACTAATATAGATCTAGCACTCATCATGTCCTAAAACTAGATAAAATGAACCTCAGGGAGCAAACAATTTTAAAAAATATTTAGTCAAACAAAAGTAATCACGACAAGAGGCTGTACTTACTTTTTCACCACTATATGCACATTTACAAATCTACCTCACAGTCATTAATTGTTTTAAAATATTTTTTGCCACTTTTTAGGATATTAGGTGAGGGAGAACAACGTTGGTCTATTCCAGGTTACGTAAGCACACTCATGAGCTAGATACAGTTTAGTGTCTTTCCCAGAATACAGAAAGTGGGACTGTCTGATAGATGGATGGCACAGAGGTTTACCTAGAGGAGCAGAAACCAAAAGATGACCAAGAAATATTTTTCAGATATTTGCAGTGTTTTCCTATGTTTCATATGATGTTATTTTTTTAGTTTTGCAAATGACAACTTGCAGAATGAATTAAAATATTAAAATGCAAGCTGCATTTATTAGAACAAACAGCTCTGTGTTTTCTTTCATTCATACAGTACTTGACAGAAGTACAGGTTAGGAGACAGTGTGGAGAAAGAGAAACTCTTGGCAAAGTTTCAAAGATGACCATTGGCAATACTTGGCATGCCAGAGAGGGCAAGGGCTTTAGATGGGCATGTTATACTTTGTTTTAGAGAACATACAGATTAGCTCCAAAGGGTGGAGAAACTTCAAAAATGTCCTATATGCTGGGGTTTATTACTATGTGTCTGGAGTCTCTACAAACAAAAAAAAAAGACCATTATAATACTTATCTGACAGAGGACTAAACTATTTCAGTGAGAGACAGTTAAGTTGTCTGCCCACTAAAACCTAGATAAACTACAAAACTGTAATTCAAAATTACAGTACTGCTCCCAAGAAAACCATATGTACTATGGAAAAAATAAACATAATTTCCTCGGGTTACTCCAGTTTTCCAAGGCAAATCACATTAAGTGAGTGTGTTAGGTTAACAGTCGATGGTAAATTTCCTTTTCTACTGTATATCATAACTTTGCATTATCTTTAGAAAACGAAAGCTGTAGTTGGGCAGAAAAGAATCTAGTGTTAGCAAGGAAAATGTTATAATATGTTTTGTTATTAAGTTTAATGTCACTGTTCTCTGCGCCCACTGTTATGGACTCATTCGTACAGGCAGACCAAGTATGGTGCACAGGGGCTCAGCATCAGCATTTAGAATTGCCGAGCCAAGCACAGGACTAGACAGCCAAAGACAACTGGAGAATTGAATAGTCAGACTAAAGACAAACTAGTATATTTCTGTCCTTTGTCAGCACACCATCCTCTTTCCTTGTTGGGAGAAGGAGAACTGTATGAAGGCATTGTGCTATTCCTGTATTTTTGAAGGTGGGGTTTGAGTCCTTTCCTGTCCTTGTTTGGATCTAGAGAAGGAGCCTGCACATGGAGCAACTAGAATATAAGGATGGACCTACGGCCAACACTTTGAAGCTGCCGGGTGGAAGATTATGTTTTCCGTCCAGTGAAAATCCTTTCAGCGTGGCGATGAAAGATGGCAGACTGCGTTGATCAAGACCCCCACATTGCTTGATAGAGTCTGTCATAAGCTTCCCATCTGTAATACCGCGTGAACCCATCAGTAAAGAGCTAAATTATCCTCTATACTTCTCGTGTAATCTTGTAACCGTCATATTGCATGCTGGGGGGGATAATACCTTTTTTATTTATAATTATTTAAATTCAGGTTAATTAAAACGCCGCAATTTAAAAGAACTTATTTCCGAGGAGCTAAAACCTCATATCGGACAACAGAAAATACCTCAAATTATTGACTCATTTCCCTTCTCATATGTTGTAGAAACCCCATGTCAGACTAGTGAGCCAAAGCCTTGCAGAGAGCTGTGCTTCTCTTTGTACACAGGCAGCCAAATGACATCCCAGGTGGCTTTGGGCTTTTTCCTGTTTTGTCTGACCAGACACCATACTATCCCCCAGGAGAGGCAACTGTCTATCTATACAGCTGATTACACCTTCTGCACAGCAGTAAAATATTTTTTTGCCTCATACTGAATTTTGCCTGAAAACTGAATTCAGCCTTGTCCCACATATCCTGGTATGTTGAATGTAGGGTTTATACCCTGGATTGTTGCTTAAATTTGAATTCTGGTTATCTTCTGGAAGAAAAAACATTTTGAATTATTATGAATTTTAAAAAAAAAGCTGTAAACGTTACTATTCTAGCTGTAAAAATTACCATTCCGTCATCCCCCTGCATCCACAATAATGCCAAAAAATACAATATTGAAAATATGGTGTGTATAATCACTTTCAAGTGCTGGATGACCACAAGTAAAACCCAGCATTTAAAAGAAACTGTAAAACAGAAAATTATTAGCTGTTCCAGAAGAACTAGTTACTATAGACTACTTTGCTCTTGTCTAAATTATAAAGTGTTTTGTCCACTCCTTCACCTTCCAAGCACCACTATAACACTTCCTCTCTATTCTCTCTCTCTCTTCTCTCATGTTTCTTTGTAGACTCCAGGTCCATCCTGTGCCTTCTATGCATTTGCCACAAATTCCACCTGCTCGGTCATTGCTACCTGTTAAGAAGGCTGCTTTGAGGTACTAAAAGTGATTTCATGGGCAAGCTGAAGGCAACACTTTGAAAAAGTTAAATATAAATGTCCATTTTCTATCCCATGTATCCAATTCAGAGTCATAGGCCCTGGAGCTTTTATCGTAACATGCACATCATAATATCACTAATGTTAAAAATGTAATGTAAGATTGAGAGTGCAATGTACTTTGCTGTCATTCACAATAACAGTACATTATGAGAAATACATTTCATTTCTTAAACTGTGAATAGATTTATAGCATGATACTGTATACTTAAAGCATAAAGCATGAATCTCTCTTGATAAAATACAGTACTGTGCAAAAGTTTTAGGCAGGTGTGAAAAATGCTATAAGCAAAGAATGCTTTCAAAAATGAAAGTGTTAATCATTTATTTTCACCAATCAACAAAATGCAGTGAATGAACAAAAGAGAAATCTAAATCAAATCAATATTTGGTGTGACCACCCTTTGCCTTCAAAACAGCGTCAATTCTTCTAGGTACACTTGCACACAGTTTTTGAAGGAAGTCGGCTGGTAGGTTGTTCCAAACATCTTGGAGAACTAACCACAGATCTTCTGTGGATGTAGGCTTCCTCACATCCTTCTGTCTCTTCATGTAATCCCAGACACACTCGATGTTGAGATCAGGGCTCTGTGGGGGCCATACCATCACTTCCAGGACTTCTTGTTCTTCTTTAAGCTGAAGATAGTTCTTAATGACTTTGGCTGTATGTTTGGGGTCGTTGTCCTGCTGCAGAATAAATTTGGGGCCAATCATACGCCTCCCTGATGGTATTGCATGATGGATAAGTATCACCTGTATTTCTCAGCATTGAGAACACCATTAATCCTGAATCTCCATCTCCATTTGCAGAAATGCAGCTCCAAACGTTCAAGGTACCTCCACCATGCTTCACCGTTGCCTGCAGACACTCACTATTGTACCGCTCTCCAGCCCTTTGATGAACAATCTGCCTTCTGCTACAGCCAAATATTTCAAATTTTGACCTGCTGCCATTTTTATGCACCCCAGTTCCTATGTTTTCGTGCATACTTGAGTTGCTTGGCCTTGTTTCAACGTCAGAGGTATGTCTTATTGACTGCAACTCTTCCATGAAGACCACTTCTGGCCAGACTTCTCCGGACAGTAGATGGGTGTACCTGGGTCCCACTGGTTTCTGCCGGTTCTGAGCTGATGGCACTGCTGGACATCTTCCGATTTCGAAGGGTAATAAGCTTGATGTGTCTTTCATCTGCTGCACTAAGTTTCCTTGGCCGACCACTGCGTCTACGATCCTCAACGTTGTCTGTTTCTTTGTGCTTCTTCAAAAGAGCTTGAACAGCACATCTTGAAACCCCAGTCTGCTTTGAAATCTTTGTCTGGGAGAGACCTTGCTGATGCAGCATAACTACCTTGTGTCTTGTTGCTGTGCTCAATCTTGCCATGACATGAAACTGTCTTCCACAACCTCACCTTGGTAGCAGAGTTTGGTTGTTCCTCACCCAGTTTTAAGCCTCCTACAGAGCTGTTTCTGTTCCAGTTAATGACTGTGTTTCAACCTACGTGTGACATTGATGATCATTAGCACCTGTTTGGTATAATTGGTTGATCATACACCTGACTAGAATCCTACAAAATCCCTGACTTTGTGCAAGTGTACCTATAAGAATTGATGCTGGTATGAAGGCAAAAGGCAGTAACACCAAATATTGATTTGATTTAGATTTTTCTTTTGTTCACTCACTTTGCATTTTGTAAATTGATAACAATAAACAATCATTATTTATATTTCTGAAAGCATTCTTTGTTTACAGCATTTTTTCACCCCTGCCTAAAACTTTTGCACAGTACTGTATAACAAGGAGTATAACTCTACAGTGATTAGAAATCCGGCCTCATAACTCCATTGCACTGGTGATCAACTCACAAGCCAGCCATTGCATGGAGCTCACCAGCTCTGTCTCTGCCTGTGTTTTCCCTGATTTCTTTTAGTTTCTCTAAACCTTAAAGATGTGCATTTTAGGTAACTGGTGTATGAAAGCAAGAATATGTTCTGTGACTGAGAGACCAGTGTGAAAACTGATTAACATCAGAGTCAATATATGCACAGTAGGTATTGCAAGGTCATAAAGAAAACAGAATAAACAGACTTAGGGTATCACTGCTGGTTTACACTTGATGTTCTAGTACAGGCTGCAAATACACATGACCCTGTACCAGAGATAAACAGTGCCAGAAAATACATTGGTAAATGAACAGTTAAATATTAAGAAATGTATGTAAATCCAATAAATGGTATTAATTATTAAGGTGGAACATGGAAAATTTTAACTCAAAAAATTGATTAGATGGATGAATGAATGGATGTCAGGACAGTTGAATGGAGAAATAAAACAATATACGACTTGGTTTAAACAGGTTTTAGAGAAGAATTTACAATTGCAAAATTTTGGGAAAAAAAAGCAAAAACACTCCAGACTGTGTGCCTAACCTTTCTCGTAATCACGATTACCTAAAATTCAAAGTGGCATATTGATTCTGTATTTTTTAATATCTTTACCATTGAAATACTCGGTGGTGTGTATTATGTGTCTTAGACTCAAAAAGATAGTTGTGACTTGCTGAGAAGTATTAAGAACAACTTACATACCAATGAGTACAATTAGCTGTGCCCCTCAGTTGATTAAGGTAAGGCAGGCATGGCAGTACTCCTTACTTTTAAGTCAAGAAAGAATGTTTAGAAAAATCTCACAATGATGAGATGGTAAGAAGGTACAAAACATGATTCTCTTAATTTGGATCTAGTAAAGAATTATGTCTTTCAAAGCAAGTAATTCAGCATTTTTTGCCACAATGAAAAGTACTTTAACGTTCTGCTTCATGGCTAAAGGTGAAATAAAAAAATGTAGCAGTGATGATATTTGGACAATGTCAATGTGTAAATTCTTGCCAAGACTGCAATGGCAGATGCATTACCCCTTCTCTTATGTTGCTCTTGCTTTAACTCAGTAAAAAAGTACCCTTCCTGACAATGCTTGACTGAATATATTATTGCATGAATTATGGTATTTCATTTTAAAAGTTATGTCTCCTTTGAATTAACACTGCATACATTTAAAGTAAATTTTCTGGACTTAAAATGCTCTGGGTGGGTCATGCATTATTTTCTTAATACTTGATGTCCTTACACTGATGTAATTTAAGTAGCATAGACTCTAAATTAAAGTCATATACGTATGTATTAAAATATTGTTAGGTAGGCAAAATTTGCCCGACGTAAGTGAGTGTTATCAATTGTTTAATAATTTAATATTTTTATTAATTATTTAATTTCAGGCACAGTGTACAGGGTAGAAAAAAACTGTAAGATTTCTTTCAAAGCCAATGAATGATAGATCAAAGACAGAAGAAAAATAAGTTAAAGGTTTCTTTTCCATTTTTTTTTGTTAGCTAATACATGCACAATACATTGCTGAATGACAATATGAAAGACTGGCAGTATTCAGCAGAATGACGTCACGTGCTGTCCCCGACTACACTTATGAGTGACCTTGATTCAGCTGTCAGTGGGTTGCCTTGGCTTGGTGTTTATATGTCTGATGATAAAAGCTGTGTTTTTTAACTAGACAATATCTGAGTTTGGAAAGATCTTTATAAACAAATTATTGGTAATGTAGTATTAAACCATGTAGTTCTAGAAAAATAAACATACAATTCTTACATGTTTAAGCAGTTACTGGTACTGTATGTATAACTGAATTATGTCTCGTTCAGATCAGACATCAGCAATTTCTACTAGATGCAGTGAAAGCATCCATTTCAACAACATCAAGCTATTTGAACCTCTCCCTCTGTCTGCACTCATGGAGACATCACCGATAAATTCTCTTATGGAAGGAGGACTCAGTTATGTTCAAGCACCTCAATGGACTATGAATATCACAGCAGAAAGTTATCACCACAAAGCATCTTATGTACATAGCTGCTGTATGCCTGTCACTAAACTGGCATGCTTGGGCTGACCTAACTGTTGTAACCCTCACCAGGAGGAGATTTCAGAGTATGAAATGAAAGACACAGAGCATCTGTTGCACATATTAGTGTGTGTGCTTTTATTGTCATAATTAATTTCTTTGCTGTTGTTTACCTGCCTGTCTTATACTATATACATTCATGTAGTATTTGTACTGGGAAATCAGAGGAAAGATTAAAAATGGCACAAAGTAAAAAATGTACTGATCTGCTTAACCTATACGAGTATGTTTGGAAATCATGTGCAATTCTTATATTCTCTGTTAGTTAACACATGCAAGTTTAAGTTCTACTGCAATATGTAAATGTGACAATATGGAAGCTATAAACCTATTTTATACATTTCATGACTTTACTTCTTTCTAAATAGTAGCAGTGAAAATTAACCTACTGTACATGATTTCCATTGTAAACCATCAATAACCTTTTTTCATGTATTTGATAGATGATAGAGCTCTTCTAAACAGTGGAGATTACTGCGAATGTAGAGTTTCATATGTACAGTCACTTAAAGAATATTAAACCAAGTAACAGACTAGTTTTGTCTAATACGTCTAACAGGATGGATTATTTAATTTTAAATGGTGCATTAGAATTCAATATTAGGAGGACAACACACTGTCAATAATCTTCTGTGTAGATAATGATATAAATGTGTTAAAGAACTAATCTCTCAATTATAAAAGAAAACCATGAGACAAGACTATTGCCAAGAGATTTTTTCAAGTCCTGCCCTCCTCTCAACCTTTTCGGTTAATAGCAACCGCCCACAGTCTTCACACCTGTCATTCGTGTGAATGTTTTAGTCAGACACAGTTCTATGCTCTCAGCTCTTATAAATTTTTACGTTTTCCTCACATTAAGTTCCCAATAAAAGAAGACTTATTATGTCCAGATCTTAAGAAAGAATTACAACCCGAAGGGTTATGAGTACATGGGCAATCCTACCACCGAGGAACGATGAAGTCAAACAAATTAATGCGAAAATTGTCGATCGGTTACACGGCAGGTTGGTTAAATGTGTATCAATAGACTATGCTGAAACAGTTGGTGGTGATGGTGTGGAAGATGAAAATATCAACTTACAATATCCCGTAGAATACATCCCGTAGAATCCCATCATCCATTCTGCTGTTGCTAAGTTACAAACGCAGCACCCTGAGGCGCTCGTGCTAATCGCTGGAGACTTTAACCTTGTGACGCTGGACAAAACATTACCTGCCTTCTCCCAGTATGTGGACTGTAACACCCGGGGAAATAAGACTATTGATTTACTGTATGCAAACGTTAAAGACACATACAGCGCCACCCCACTGCCTGCGCTTGGGAAAGCAGATCATAACCTGGTTCTGCTTCAGCCTCACTACAAACCAAGAGTGAGGGTCCTACCTACAACCACACGCTCATTCAAGAAGTGGTCCCCTGAGGCAGAGCAGGCTCTTAGAGAATGCTTTGGAACTACAGACTGGGATATCCTGCAGGGATCACATAGTGAGAACATTGAGGAGGTTGTTGACTGCACTACTGACTACATCAACTTCTGTATGGACATTGTAGTTCCAGTAAGAACAGTACGCTGCTATGCTAACAACAAGCCATGGATTACAAGTGACATCAAGGGTCTTTTGAACCAGAAGAAAAGGGCTTTTAAAGGCGGTGATCAGCATGAGCCTCAAGCGAGTGCAGAAGGAACTCAGAATCCAGCTCAGGGCGGCGAAGGAGCATTACAGGAGAAAGCTGGAGCAGAAGTTTCAGAATAACAGCATGAAGGAAGTGTGGGATGGGATGAAGATCATCACTGGCTGCAGCTCGAAGCGGGGTGCCACCATCGAGAGAGACGTAAAGAGAGCAAACCAAATGAACAACTTCTTTAACAGGTTTGACCACCCTAACCCACTCTCACCTCGGAGTACTGCACCCTCCACACATCCTTCTGCTGATACCAGCATAGGAGAGACATCCCCACCCATAATTACAACAGCGCAAGTGAGCTGAGGAGACTTCGTGCCAGCAAAGCAGCGGGTCCAGATGGAGTATCGCCACGACTGCTGAAGGTCTGTGCATCTGACAATATCGTTCCTCCCCCAAACTATGCAACTCTTCAATTCAACCCGGGGGGGGGGGGGGGTAAACATTAACATCATACAAAGTTATTGTCTGTTTTTACCTGCATTGTTATCAATCTTTAATTTAATATTGTTTTTTGTATCAGTATGCTGCTGCTGGAGTATGTGAATTTCCCCTTGGGATTAATAAAGTATCTGTCTATCTATCTATCTATCTATCTATCTAGAATATCCACAACCATTAACACCATCCAGTCTTCCACCGGCCGAATTACTGTTGAAAGAAGGATGTATCGCAATGTTATTGCATGTAAAATTTTAACAGGCAACAAGAAAGGTAATGTAGTACATCTTCTGCGAAAAACATTAGACACCAAAGGTGATCTTCATATGCCATTCATATTAAAATGTTTACAGTTTCCCATTAGAATAGCTTTTGCTATGACAATTAACAAATCATAGGGACAAACATTCGAAAAAGTTGGTTTATTTATTAGAGAGAAAGAAAAGATATTCACTCATGGGCAGTTACACGTTGTGTTGTCACGATGTAACTCCAAGCACGGAATCAAAATCCAATGCGATACTGACGAAAAGTTAATTCCAAATATTGTTTTTACTGAAATTTTACAGTTAAAGTGTAAGTTTAAAAAGCATTTGCGTGTTAATTTCAAATCCAAACAGAACAAAAACATGTAATACAATAAATACCTCTAAAACAACATGAAACATAATTTTCTTTCAATTTATTACGTTTTACTATTTTTTACTATTGTTAATTACTCACTGTAATGTAAAATAGTTATTTCTATTAGGCATATGTAACAATTCCTATGAAAATAACAATCTGTTTAAATTGTACATCTGCTTCCCCATATTTGAGCAGCAGAGCCGTGAAGAGGCTAGCGTGTAGGGGGCAGAGCCCCGTAGATCAAATAAAAAGAAAAGAGGACAGTACAGTGATCTGTATATTACAAAGAGAAATGTCTAAAACTGAATAGACCTGTTTAAAAAACAGTTCACTCATTCACTTCAGTATGACACATTTCAGATTTTGTGAAAAATGAATGCAAGTGGAAATGCTCATTATTAATGACCCAAAGTCTACTAAGAAACTCAATAGTTTGTACTGTTTTAAACTACTGATGACAGAATAAGAACTGTAACAATATAGCAGCAGTGGCATTGCAAAGCACATATATCAGATGGCCACAATAAAATTATGCAACAGTATATGGTATGTGACCTATCCAAATTACTCTTCTCTCAGTTAGAGGTGAATCAAACCACACACTGTTGCTAGCAAAGCCTTTACTTTCCTAAAGCCTTTCCTTCCAGAAAGGTTTGTACCTACTGAACTGTTAGTAAAATATAAAAAATAAAGCTTTTGGATAGCAAAGGTTAAAGCTCATTATAGGAATTACTCAGATTGAACAGTGTCATTCATTTGTTTTTCTCGAACACTAGCAGACGCAAGATCATGCAAGTGTAGCTAGTGAATCCAAGAAGTCTGGTATCTTAAGTTTGGAGCTTCACCCCTTGAGATCCAAGTCCCTGGCAGGGATGGGCAGATCGATACCACAGTAATCTACACTTTGATGATCAAACTGTACTCCTGTGGTAGCAAGTACCATTAAAAAAATATTTATTGTCATTTTTTCTTTAAGATAGGTAGCAAGATTCTTGCAAAGACATAGAATGTACTACCACACTTTCCACTCACGTTTTGGGATGAACGGGTGCACTGTAAGAAAACAATCTCATAAACACACTAATCTCGCACAGCAATGACTTCATACGTCATTATCCATAGGTAAACCGGAAGCCATGGACGCAGGTACACGGCGATGGGACCATGAGACATACTGCGCAGGCGCCTACAGCGCGCGTCTCATAAACCGCAACCGAAGTCTTATCCACCGCAAACGAAGGAGTCACGGCCCAAAAACGAAAGAGCTCAACTAACGTGAATGAGAAATGAAGCAACAACGCGCCCATAGCTAACGACTAACGACACAGCCACACAAAAAAGAGGATTCTGCGCTGCACCCCAGAGTCAAACGGAAGAGGCTACGGGGGCCCCACAGGTCCATAAAGATAGTACGGAAGGCGCGGGAAAGTACGAAAGGCCCAGGCGCCTACAACGCGCTTCTGAATAGGACATGAAGCAACAACGCACCCATAGCTAACGACTAACGACACAGAAAAGAGGATTCTGCACTGCACCCCAGAGTCACACGTAAGACACTACGGCGTCCCCAAAGGTCCACAAAGATAGTACGGAAGGCCCGAGAAAGTACGAAAGGCCCAGGCACCTACAACGCGCTTCTGAACTAAACGTCCACACTACATAGCATGGTCCGGGTAATGAGAATAAACGAACTCTCCGTATTAAACGTACGGCATCCTCAAACGTCCAAACCATATAGCATATGTGAATCACATTACAGTGATGCATTATTAACGGTACAACCACAGAAAACGCTCCGTATTAACAGTAAGTGTAATTATCTATATTACTAATGGTAGACAACGGATAACTAATGGAGTCACGGTCACGGCTCCAAAACGATCCAGCTCAACTAACGGAGCTACAAAAGCGAGCCCTCATGGATAGAAACAATAGACGTAGGCGCCTACAACGTGTGTCTGAAACCGCGGAGGCAAAACTGTCTCGGCTCCAAAACCAAACAGCTCCGCATGGACAAATACAATGTACATAGACGTCTACAACGCGCGTCAGAAACTGCGGAAGCAAAGCAGGCACGGGTTCAAAACAAAAGACCACAACTTACGGAGATACACACACGGGCCCGCATGGATATAATCAATGAACGCAGGCACCTACAGCACGCGTCTGAAATGCCGCAAGCAAAGCAGGCACATATCTCATACATTCATCAATGTATTTCGGGTTACCCAACACCGGGGGTAGGCGAGTGAAGCGAGCAGGGGGCGGAGCCCCCTTGTGAAATACCAAATGGTAATTCAACTATCCAACAACGGCAGACCTAAAGCATTGCATTGTATGGTACTACCTTTCACAAATGGAAAATAATACAATCCGATCCAGTATTTGTAAGAAGGTGGTTCAGCACATTGACAATAAAAGCAATCAATTTAAATTTTTAAAAAGCAAACATTATGACCAACACAAAGAAGTGGAAAAACATTAAAAAGATGCACATCTGAAACATTGTGATGTAGCACTGACTGCCAGAAAGTTTTCAAAGAGGTACAATACATTATCCAGGGAGCTCTGTTGCTAGCATAGTTATTTAGACTAAGGTTTACTGGAAACTTTTTAGTGCAGTTAAAAGATTTTGCCATTTACCACTGATTAATAATTATGAAACATATAGGCTGTAGCGTATAGTATCACCGTCAGAGACTTTTGTCATAGGTTCTGCCAATGGTTGTAGTTTGAGAGAAAAGTTATTTTTCTTCTAATTAAAAAGCAGTAGACATTATAGCCATATGCATAAATAAGCATGTTAAATATTAACACTATGCAGAATACTTGTTAACTTATGTGAAGATGAAAAGTTTGTCATGAACTAACTTTTCCTTCTAAAAAATAAGTACTCAAGTAAATGTAAAAAAATATTAATTAGTTTGCCACTTTTCTGGTTTAAAAGTATTTAATAACAATAACAACTTCTAGTGACGCAAGATACTCTGTTGGTTCATGTAGGAAAATTGAGCTCTCACAAGACAAACTCCAACCATGTGACAGTTCAAATAAACAATGAATCAAGATATGTGAACATTGTTTAATTAGTTAACTGAAGAAAACAGAAATGGTGATCTAATAGTAATATGCAAAACGATTCTTTTTGGTGATTCGATTCATTTTGTTCAGATCACTAAAATGATTTGAATCTGACTCACTGATTCGTTCACTTCAAAAACAAGCTACTGTATACAGTATTCTAATTTAAAATCTAGAATAGTATCAAAACTGTGTAACAACTTTAACCGTCAAAAGTAATTCACACATAACAATTTTATATAATACAATTATATTAATAATAATCCCCTGTTGAATTTTGACAATAAATTTCAACAATTGAAAAAAATCGTACAAATAGAATAGTGCACACATCACGATAAAACTGTGAGAACATTTAAATATGACTAAATCAATTCAAAACTGACACTACTTTTATCTCCCGCAATTTCTTTCTTCTAGTTCAGTGTACAGTACTGCAAATCTCTACTCTTATGGCAAGCCAAATTATTGCAATGGTTCTCCACATCAGTAGGAGGCGTACTGCCGATATTATTAGAGTCACTTGGTCAGAGTGAACCGATCAATGGGAGGTGCTTGGTATGAGCTGCCAAGTCAGCCATTATCTAGTTGTCGTCGTTGTCATGAACTGATAGGCTATTTCCCGAAGACAGCGGCCATTTAAGTGACTTTAAGGTGAAAGCTCCGAAGTATCACTGCGTGGTATATAAAACACAGAGGCTTCGAAACGATTCGTTATTTAATGTCCGTGAACATTAAATACGTTCTTTCAAAGACCAAGACAAGTACAAAAGAACTAGTTTGTTTATTGCACATCACTACGATCTAATATTTTTTCACTAGTGTGAAATGTAAAGCCTCGTAGCAATTACGTCAACAGCGGATTGGTCACAAGGCCATTTTATCCCATTTCATGTTATAGTGAGCTTCTAGTGTTTACGTTGTGGCGTATGACTGTGCGTGACTCGGATTTATATCGAAACACATTAACACAGCTTATAGAGTTGTACTGTGAGGAACCGAAACGAGTTTGGAACTAGTTGAATAGCACCTTAATACAGCTTCCCCCGCCCGCGAATATCGCACTTTTGTTAACCCGAGACAACGATTCGCACGCTTCATCTGTGCTCACAGGGAAGCCACAGAACTGTTCAGAACACCGTAACGCAGTATTTAAGTTGTTCAACTTGCTAAAACATTCCATATCCGATCTTATTCAACAACAGGTATCGCGCCACATTGCAGTGATTACAGCAGAATTTGCCGCTGGTGAATCCACCTGTTTAAAAAGCAGATCGAAACGCAGATGAAGATGTTATTTCAGAATGAAGTGGAGTATGAAATACTTTCGGAAATGCGCGTTCAAGTAAAAATACAATGCATTGAGAAAATAAAATGTAGAAGTCACATAGAAATTACGTAACGATTTTATACAGTTGTATCCTGAAAACTACCAGTACAAGTCTAAATCTTGTGTACATCCATTTGAAAGAATAAACCAAAAAGAGTAAAGCATGACTGGACTGGAATCTTTCTTCTCTCATGGAGAGTAAAGCATGTCCGAGCTCAAAGTGTTAATAACCAAGAAAAGGAGACAATACATGAAACTTAGCGCCTACTGGCTCACTCCGGGAACCCTCCCTACCCTTTGATCGCCACTGTATTCCCACCCCTAAATAATCCGTCCTCCAATCTCCTAGCAAACCGACTACAACTCTTTCCATTGATTGGTGGTTTTTCGACTTCCGCTATTTTCAAACCTCTTTTGATATCAGTTTGAAATAATTCAGCCCCTTGTCATACTATAGCAATTGTTGATAACAATAGGGTAGATACAGTTTTCATAGTTGCATTGTTTATGTCGCAGTTTTAGGTGTATATTAATTTTAGGGTAATTTGAACGGAGGGGTCGCAAGCAAATGGAAGAGACGGATGATTCGAGAATCAAAGACGCAGAGGCGGAAAACTTGAGGCCGAAACGGAAATCTGGAAGCAAATGTAGAAAATCGTCCATCAACACAGAATCCACAACTCCGGAAAACTGCAATTCTAAGCGGTGGGTGAAAAAGCACATATCATATCGTGTCATATAATACATGTAATTAATCCCCGGAGAACTTTTCGCAAAGATTTTTTTTAAAAACCCGAGGTTCAAAATGTCACGCGAGCCTTTCTTGACGTAGTTATCCAATGAAGATGTAGTTTTCCCTGTGCTTGGTTTCACCTTGAATCTCAGCCTCCTGCAAAGGCGATACTCATTCTTAACTGGGTCCACTGATTGTTAACATCTGTCATAGAAATACATTTCACTTGAGTACTTCAAATTACACATTTTTTTTACATCTGTCATGTCTCACATCGCTGTTTAAGAGCACACAGCACTAACAGTTCCTTAAGGGAAACTTGGTGACAGGTTTAGCTGATCATTTTTTCTCTCAGGATCGACCTTCCTGTTACGATAGTATACATGGATAAATACTTTTAACAGCATAACAATGTTAAAAAATACTGTAAGTGTCAAAAGAAAATGGTTAGACCGTTAATTTCTTGCAGTTACTATACCTGTATAAAAATGATGACACGAAGGCCGCAGTCTGATTGTAGGTGTCTGATACTGTAGGTTCTTTAAGAAGAAGACATGTAAAAATTATTTGCAATTTAATTGTATGTGGTGTGGCTGTTGTATTAAATAAAAAGCAAGGAAGAAATGAATGTTATCGGTATGGTAGGATAAATGGTGATTTTTTTCACATCTTGTAGTGAACAACATTTTACAGCACTTTTCTAAATATCCTGTGTAACTGATTATATTTGAAAGGCAAACACGATATTAACATAAAAAACAGGTAATATTGTAAAGCTAAGGAGACTGACAGTTTTGTACAGTCAGTGAGAATGGGTAGATAAATCCTCTAATAGTGACTTCAGAATTGGAGACAAAGAGCTTACCTGAATCCTCTGAGAGTAAAAGCTCACCATACTTTGTTGTTCTGGTTCATTTCAGGTTCTCTACATGTATTCACCACTTTACTTTGTCTCAGATCATTTTGTATAGTTTTGGCTTTATTCCATTTTTGATAAGTGTGGTTCCGGTATATGCCTGAAACTGGAGGAGGCCTTCTGTTTAATTGATTTTATTATTACTCATGTTTATGCTTGACTGATTCTGCACTGTTGTAAAAAAAAGGAAGAAACAGCAGCACATGTATTGTCACTTAGCTTTACAAAAACAGTGATATCACAGGGGTGGTGGCCTGGCAAATAGGATGCAAAATGGAAAAGCTCAACCAGATTAACAAGAATTGCATGTTTTATAAGTTTAATTTGTATTACTTGCTTGTGTGAGGACTTTGTAAAGTAATGTGTGGTTATATTTTCTGTTGATGTAGTGTGAATTGTGTTCAAAACATGTAAGTTAATTAGATCACTAATGCCTTTTGTCCTGTGCAGAAAAGTTAGAAACTATGCTTGTACTGCAAGTCATGCAATGGTAACAATTACTACTCTGGTAAGTTCTACTGGCAACATCATACACAAAAAAACTTGAAATTCCTTTGTCTGGCTACTGTACACAATAAGAAAAATGATGAAAACTCACACGGATATGAGGGAAATGTGCAGACTCCTCACAGACCACATTTGGGTGTTGGATTAAAGCTTCCATCATCGGAGTAAACTTAAATCAATTAATTTGACTTCTAAGTATTATAGAGCATGTAAAATTAAATGAATGTGCACCATAGATGGTGCAGGGGTCTGAGGCGCCAAATAATCGCTGAGGTCCTTTCCTAAGGCATCAGAATCTCAGACTTTGAAAGTCATATGTAATCTGAAGAGCTAGATCTTAAGTCCTATAGATGGTTTCAGTGGTCCTAACTGTAAAGAAAAAGATATTGAGAAGATGCGAGTAGCAGTATACAGTATGTCCTTTAGGAAATACAGATTTTGTTAGAATCTTAAAAGTGGTCAAATGTCATTTTTATGAAATCCAGTAACACGAATGTGTTTATAAACTGACCAAAACCCAAGATGTGATTCTGCAGAAACCAACTAAAAAAAAAAAAAGCAGAGGTTTGTTTATCATTAACAAAAGCAGCAGTTAGTTAAAGCAGTGGTTCATTTGGGGTCTCAGTAAACTTCCACTATGACCAAAATGATTATAAAATAGCAAAATACATAAATCGCTACAGTGTCTGTATCAAACTTATCTTTTTAAAGCATACGGCTTCATCAACGTGCAAAGCATGTTACATACGGAGTGCAATGACTGTCGGTTTTCTCAAAGACCTACTGATACTGATTGTATATCTATTTAGTTTAACTGGATTATATTTAAGCTTGCCATTAAAATGTATCTCCACCATCAGCATCATGTTCCAATACAGACTGGATGGACTCCACACATACGTGTTCCAGTTAGGGGTTAAGTCATTGCTTGCATTTATCAGTGTAGCATAAAACATTGGATTGGGAGCTGGTTGCTTGTGGTGATCCAACAAGTATAAAGTGAGAAGAAGGTGACGTACTACACTGACACAAACAACTTCTCACAGTGCCACATATTTGGCAGCCTCATGAAGGAGATGGCAGACATCACACATGCCGCTGCTGCCACTCCACTTTTTAAAGCTGCATAGATATCAGGGCTGGCTTTTCTGTGGCTTACCTGCTGCCACCACTCTACATAATGCTTTTGATTTTTCTACTGACTTGTATATGAATGGAAAACATGTTTACATTTCAACTCATGTTACAGTCAATGTGGCTGTCGCTGATGGAACCACTCCAGTGCTGAACCCAGAGGATAGTGAAGAAACTTATGTAATTGAGTTAGGAAAAAAATGCCTGTGGCAACTAGTTCTGCATTTTAAAAATTACTTTTTTTATTTTCAGAAATACACAATCATTTTATGTTAAATGTACTTAAACCAAGTGAGTATTCATCAGCTTTTGTTGTTTCTATATATCTGCTCTGACCAATTTAGTGTTATGATAATTACTGGTTATGATTTAGTTCTAAAATCCCTAAAAAATGCCAGATTGTCATATGCTTAAAAAATAAGTCCTTAGTAAAATTAAATTTAGTTTAATAAAAACATTTTTTTTTAAATATAGCATAATAATTTTCTATTGTGCTTTAAAAAACATGGTGTGTAAGAGCACTGGTAGCAAATACGCTTTTACTAATTTAATATAAATTCATAAACAAGCACCATTGTCATTACTGCGGCAACAATACAACAGGGTAAATATCATGGGTGGTCCTCACATCTTCTAATGGTACACTGGGGCACCATGGAAGAATAAAGGTTAGGAACCATTGGGTTAGAGAGCAAGCAAAGGTTAGAAGCAGGCTTATTCTTTAATTTTAGGGATGGAAATATCACATTGGGCATTTCTGCAGAACCATGTGAGAAGACACCAGTTAAAGAACATGGTATCAGGTAGTTGGTTTTTGTATTTATTGACATGAAATATTGCAATAACCTGTGATCAAATTTATTTAGTAAATACCTCTGTCAAAGACAACTTACAAAGCAAGGTAAAATTCATACAAGAATGACTAGAAGGTCATTCTTGTATGTATTTCAACTGAAATCGTGTAATGCAGAAAAACTATTGTTTTTATTATACATTTAGCATTAATTCTGTTATTCCTAAATCATACCTATTTTCATAATTTAGAAATATTATAGTATGTTTGGTAGATGCTTTTGGTTAAGGTACCTTTGAAGGTGGTCATCATAAATTCCAATTGTTTATATACATATTGTTTTTAAAAGATTCTAGCCCAGAAAGTTTTAATGATTTGCATGTTGACCTGGCAACTTGTGTTACAAATTTCAGTCTTCTAGCCTCTACAGTATGCTGCCTGCCTGATCTATACTGCTAATCGTTCTATTTTAGGAGCTAATAAAATCAAAGCATTTACTATGTATAGCTGATTATTATGTTTAAATTAAATGACATCTTTTTTGTTTGGGTCAAACTAACCCCAGCAGCTAAAAAGCAAGAAAATGGTTAAAACTGGATGTGTTTTCAACACTATGAATTGTTATTAATATTTATGTGCTGATCATTTTCTTCCATATACTGTATTAGTCTTTTATGTTGCATAACAATTCATATCTTTATACAAAAAGCATGCAGTTTATAGTTCACTGCTAATTCTTTACCTGAACAGATTAAAAAGTTAAACTTTATTTTTTGTAATATTTCAGTAATAGTTTTCTTGAAATCGTAAAAGTAAACAGTAATTAATTGTATTCACAGATCACAGCAACAGTGAAATAGTAATTTCCAGAATAATGCAATTGAACAACAGTAGATCACGTGAAATGAACAATGTCATGCATATTCTAATCATCCAGCATATTACTCTGCACATAAAATATAGTGTTAAGGTATGTGCTTTTTGTAGATGTACAAAAATGAGGTGCTAGTCGTATTGTCATTTAGGTGGGAGGCGATCTATCACTGTATAATCTTTTTGATTGATGACAGAACGACTGTGACTCTCACATGGAACAGCAATTTCCGAAAATGAGACAACAGAACTACAGTTTGAGTGGGTTTGGGTGTCTCCACTTGAATGTCCCTCACAATAAGCACAGTCACTGATTTTCTTGAAAGGCGTCATCCTCTTGCAGTTTGAATTGTCACCAGGGCCTTTTGTGGCTGCCAAAGGAAGATCCTCCTTTGATTCAGTTTTCTACTCTCCCAGTATTTGGTTATTTAATTTTGTATAATAGTGTGTGTGGGTGTGTTTGTGTGTGTCCTGCGGTGGGTTGGCACCCTGCCCGGGATTGGTTCCCTGCCTTGTGCCCTGTGTTGGCTGGGATTGGCTCCAGCAGACCCCCGTGACCCTGTGTTCGGATTCAGCGGGTTGGAAAATGGATGGATGGATGAATGGAATTCTAGTTGCTCCCACATCAACAATGTTGTAGAAAAGGACAGGTTGTCTTATGCTAGCATTTACTTGTGACCTTGTACAGTTGATCAATATCACCCTTTATTTAATTGTAATCCAGGACAATTTGTGGCCTTCTGTATTCTGTGCTGTTCAAAGTGTCGTCTTTATACAGCATATACATGGAGCAGTAGGATATTTATGTCCTACTTTGCTGATTTGTGTCAAATTTACTGCCTGAAAGGACAGCTCCAACAGAAAGAAACCAGTCATTCATCTGGTCACATGGGCCAGGGATTGTAAAGAAGGAGCAATTATTCAACTCAAATATATCACACATCCGTTTTTTTCAACAAGTTCATCATGTTCTGGGAAAGATGCTATATACATAAAGTGTATTATTATTATTCTTGCTGATCAAATCTTGTTTGTTTGTTACCAAAGCTTATGATTTTAGAAACCTGTGAAATGTTTCCTGCGACATTGTAGTCGGCAGTGTGGCCTACATAGCTGGTGTTAGTAGTCCATAGGATCCCTGCTGCATCATCATTTGATGTATACACTGCTGTCAAAGTCAGCAAGCCAGCGTAGACTTGGAAATGAGTTTAATCATGCTTTTTACAACTATCATTATACACTCTTCTTCTTTCTGGATTTGTCATCTCAAGGATGATCTCTCTGTCAAGGACATGCGAAGTTGAGAGAGATCCTGAGAGACAGTATATCTAGTGCATATTTTGAATGTCTAAAGCTAAACCAAGGAGATATGTGTCATCTACTTATTTTCACATTTTATATGTTTGCATCTCCCTCAGTTTCTAGGAATCATAATAGTTCTCATGTGAACTGGTAGATTTGTCACAAAATAAGGATGAAGCAGGTGTGGCTCCCACACAAGCTATGAGAACCTTTTCATTCTTTGGCACAACAATATGGGACTTTTTTTTATAAAGGTTGAAAATTACATGGGAAAGTTTCATTAGGGCCACTTAAATTGAGAAATTAAATGTTCTTTAAATGTTTCATATTTTATTTTTTTATATACCTACCTACAGTGCCTGGGGTCAAAATGACCCCAAACAACACCTTTGTACAGTATATAGGTCTATATACAGAATTTTAAAAAGTCAGGGTTATGTTTTCTTAATGTTTCCACAATTGGTTTCTAAGAAATTAGGACAAGTCATGTTGTATCAAGTAAATAAAGTTCTTAGATACCGTATGTCAAATGCTATGTGGAGTGAAATTCACCTAAAACATAATAGGTAGCTTGAAAGTTAATTGGCATTTTGAGAATACCATACCATCTTCTAAGCCCACTTATTCCTAAGTTTGGTCACCGGGGGCTGAAGCCTGTCCCGGTAAGCTTAGGGTGCAGGGCAGGAGCAACCCCTGTATAGGGCGACGGTCCATCCCAGGAGACCATTTGAAAATGTAGCAGTTAGTTACCTTTAAACAGCATATGCATTTGACATAGGTGAGATAAAGTTACTACAACCTGAATGTTTTCAGTTTTCAGATTTGTTTTTTGTGCATGTTTTGCTAGGTCAAATTTGGGAATTGCTTGAAATCTGTGAAAAAGTCTAAAATGTACTGTGATACTCAAATGTTTAGTAAAACTCTGAGTGATCTATAAAAATGCAGTGTGTCCATTTCTCATGTGTTATATTAAAAATAAAATTTCCAAAGGAGTTATTACTCAGAACACAAAACACAGTAACATTGAAAGCATGCTTCAGATTTTTTTAGAGCCCAAGCAAAAATAAGTGTTTTCACTGCAGCATAAAATTATGCCTTTTAGCTGGAAAAGGGGATCAAATAGGAAGAGCAAGTATTTTTTTTCATGATTATAATAACCTGTCATTGTCTGTAATTAATAGTTTGTTTAAACAAGCTAGCTAAGACTCCAATTAACTTTTAAAGAGAACAGGAAAAAATAAAACCAATCCAAAACCAAATGGATTCCTGCATTTTGTGCCCAACACCCATTTAAAGACTTCATCTTCATGCATTCAACTAAAATATGGGATCCCACAAGGTTCTGTACTTGGCCCAATTCTGTTTTCATTATACATGCTTCCTCTTGGCTCTATTTTCTGTAAACACAATGTATATTTCCACTGTTTTACAGATTTCACCCAAATATATCTACCACTTAGAAACAACTTCCTGGGGTCTCTTTTCACTTGCCTGGATGATGTAAAGAGCTAGATTTTGTCAAATTTTTCAACTTAAATCAAAGCAAAACTGAGATTGTGCTGTTTACTCCATCCAGTGTGACTGCCACTAACCTAGGCCCTCTAGCGAAACATTACAAGGCATCCGCAAAAAGCCTGCATGTTATCCTCAATAATAGTCTTAAATTCGATAAGCAGATACTGTAATCTCTGTTGTAAGAAGCTGTTTTTTCCATTTAAGAATCATTTAAAAAATTAAGCCTTTTCTTTGCTGATTTGGAAAAAGTTGTTCATGCCATTCTTTCATCCTGCCTTGACTATTGTAATTCATTGTACAGTGGTGTCAGTCAAACTCTTCTGTCTTGCCTGTAGTTGGTTTAAAACTGTGCTGCGAGGCTTTTAAATGGGTCACTCTTATTTTGGCTTCATGTCAGTCTTAGAATTGATTGCAAAATTTTATTGTACACTTTTAAAAATGTTTAAGTGGGCTAGTCCCAGCTTATTTGTCTGATCTCTGTGTCTCTTATGCCCCTTCTCGATCCCTGAGATCATCTGACCAGTTGCCACTCGCCTTACCATGATCCAGGTAAATGAATTAGGGTGGTCGAGCTTTTGCTGTGATTACTCCTCAACTCTGGAACAGCCTACTGCTTCAAATAAGAGAGGCTCCAACCCAGCCAATTTTTAAATCTTTGCTGAAAATATTTTTTCTCTCAGGATTTTAGTTGCTCATGATGTGTTTTTATGTGTTGCCATTTGTTATTTGTCAGTTGTTTATTGCTTTTATTTACTTTTTGAAGATTATTTCTTTTTTATTAACATTTTATTTAATAATCTTTGACATTATTTTCCTTCTTTCATGTACAGCACTTTGGAAAACACTTCTGTGGCCTTAAATATGCTCTATAAATATATTTTGACTTCTCTTACACAACATGAAATCAAGTCATATTTGTTACAACATTAACATACTTCTGCCGAAGGTCTCTGCTGTTTTGGGACAGCACACCCTTACTTTTTGGTCCCTGTCTGTACTTTGACTTGCTCTGTGCTATGTACCAGCAAGTGCATGAAATTTTTGAAGTAGGCATAAACTGTACAATAGAAACATATTTGTTAAGGATTGATTCGTTTAATCTTTCTTTTTTAATGTCTTAGTCAAAGTAATCCTCATCTGCTTGGAGATAATTTTATATTACATTTTCTTTTCATTCTTTTATTTGCTAAAAGTGCTTTTATATTTAGTTTTATTTTATAGTCAGTATATTTATTCTTCTTTGTGTTCCCTTTGCATAAAATGCATTATGGCATTTGTTTATGTGATAACTGTTTTCTGAAAATAATATATAGTGCATCCGGAAAGTATTCACAGCGCATCACTTTTTCCACATTTTGTTATATTACAGCCTTATTCCAAAATGGATTAAATTCATTTTTTTTCCTCAGAATTCTACACACAACATCCCATAATGACAACATGAAAAAGTTTACTTGATGTTTTTGCAAATTTATTAAAAATAAAAAAACTGAGAAATCACATGTACATAAGTATTCACAGCCTTTGCTCAATACTTTGTCGATGCACCTTTGGCAGCAATTACAGCCTCAAGTCTTTTTGAATATGATGCCACAAGCTTGGCACACCTATCCTTGGCCAGTTTCGCCCATTCCTCTTTGCAGCACCTCTCAAGCTCCATCAGGATGGATGAGAAGCGTCGGTGCACAACCATTTTAAGATCTCTCCAGAGATGTTCAATCGAAGTCTGGGCTCTGGCTGGGCCACTCAAGGACATTCACAGAGTTGTCCTGAAGCCACTCCTTTGATATCTTGGCTGTGTGCTTAGGGTCATTGTCCTGCTGAAAGATGAACCGTCGCCCCAGTCTGAGGTCAGGATCGCTCTGGAGCAGGTTTTCATCCAGGATGTCTCTGTACATTGCTGCAGTCATCTTTCCCTTTATCCTGAATAGTCTCCCAGTTCCTGCCGCTGAAAAACATCCCCACAGCATGATGCTGCCACCACCATGCTTCACTGTAGGGATGGTATTGGCCTGGTGATGAGCGGTGCCTGGTTTCCTCCAAACGTGACGCCTGGCATTCACACTAAAGAGTTCAATCTTTGTCTCATCAGACCAGAGAATTTTCTTTCTCATGGTCTGAGAGTCCTTCAGGTGCCTTTTGGCAAACTCCAGGCGGGCTGCCATGTGCCTTTTACTAAGGAGTGGCTTCTGTCTGGCCACTCTACCATACAGGCCTGATTGGTGGATTGCTGCAGAGATGGTTGTCCTTCTGGAAGGTTCTCCTCTCTCCACAGAGGACCTCTGGAGCTCTGACAGAGTGACCATCAGGTTCTTGGTCACCTCCCTGACTAAGGCCCTTCTCCCCCGATCACTCAGTTTAGATGGCTGGCCAGCTCTAGGAAGAGTCCTGGTGGTTTCGAACTTCTTCCACTTACGGATGATGGAGGCCACTGTGCTCATTGGGACCTTCAAAGCAGCAGAAATTTTTCTGTAACCTTCCCCAGATTTGTGCCTCGAGACTCGGAGGTCTACAGACAATTCCTTTGACTTCATGCTTGGTTTGTGCTCTGACATGAACTGTCAACTGTGGGACCTTATATAGACAGGTGTGTGCCTTTCCAAATCATGTCCAGTCAACTGAATTTACCACAGTTGGACTCCAATTAAGCTGCAGAAACATCTCAAGGATGATCAGGGGAAACAGGATGCACCTGAGCTCAATTTTGAGCTTCATAGCAAAGGCTGTGAATACATATGTACATGTGCTTTCTCAATTTTTTTATTTTTAATAAATTTGCAAAAACCTCAAGTAAACTTTTTTCACGTTGTCATTATGGGGTGTTGTGTGTAGAATTCTGAGGAAAAAAATGAATTTAATCCATTTTGGAATAAGGCTGTAACATAACAAACTGTGGAAAAAGCGATGCGCTGTGAATACTTTCCGGATGCACTGTATAACATTAAGCATGTTAAATTTCAGTAGATTTAAAAGCATTTTTTATAATAATGTTAATGCTTATTGGTAGCCTTTCCAAGTTGTAAATATAATTAGTCAAGGTGTCACAATTTTTACGGAAATAGGATTAGGAAGTAGAACAATTTAATAATTAGCAGTTTCAGTAATTCTGCTTCCAAACAGTGAGCAAACTAGCTAGTTTATTAAAACCCATGGCAGTTTACAGACAGTCCAATCCAATCTAACGGAACTTGAGAGGATCTGCCAGGGACAATAAGATGAACTGCCCAAGTTCAGTGGCGTAGCTAGAGTTCGTGCCGCTCGGGGCGGGGCGGTGCTGCAATTTGCCGCCCTCCAACATATCTGAATATGTTAACCTATTTAAATAGAAAATTGAAATGACGTATAGAGAAAAATTAAGATACATTTTGCATAGATTTATTCGTATATAGAGAAATAGCAATAATTTTTCACATGTAATTATTTATAAGCATCAACTAGACAAGAAATCATATAGATGCACTTATAAGCCGTGTTCTAATTATTAGCTTAATATAATTATGCTGCAAAAAACAGAACCAGTGTAGTGTACAAGTGATTGGTGGGGATGTTTTCTGCACAGTGCAAGAACGCTTTCGGATTGATAACGAAACAAAATTATAAATTGTAAATTAGTTGTTTATCGTCCTAGAAATTATTATTGATGTAATGTATGTTTATTTTTATTATTGCCTCATAAATTTCAACTGCTGTGTCTGATGCCGTCACAGAAGGACAATCTGAAAATTATTTTTGAAGCATTTGTGGATAACAATTGGAGAATTTTACTTTTTTTTTATTCAAGTGATATTTTTCCGAACCTTGCTGCTTACACATGAATTGTACTGAGCCTTTTGGCCAGTTATGCCGCCCCCAAAAAATGTGCTGCCTGGGGCGGACTGCCCCCTCCACGTGCCCCTAGCTACACCACTGCCCAAGTTCAAGTACACAAAGCAGTTTTTGATTTTTAATAAATTTGCAAACCTGTCTGAAAGCATGTTTTCACTTTGTCATTATGAGTTACAGAGTGTGGGTTGATGGGCAAAAATGTCAAATTTATCAATTTAAAATATTTACAATATGATAAAAGTGTGCAGAAAGAGAAGGGGTCCAGTTACTTTATGGATCACACATACACTAAGTAATAAGTAAGAGGGATGGAAAAGGATGAATTTCTTGAGGAGAAAACAATGCTTTTTAATGACCTCTAGGTGGCATTGTTGTAAAGGTAATTAAAATGAAGAACTTCTATGAGTAACTTTTATTTGCTTTTAAGCTTGGAATTTAAAGCACAAGCCTTAACTGTTTACATGACTTTTGCTTTTTTTGGGCTCGTGTTACATTTTTATAAATAACTAAGTAGATCAGCTTTTCAAGTTTTAATAAGAAATCCAGGATTCTGTAATCCTAGAATGAATTCGTAGTAAGCTAAATGGAACTTTAATCATAGCATAAATATGTTTAATTCTTTATAGAACGTACACTTTTTGTTTCTCAATAATCCAGTCAAGTGCAGAGGGAGATGCAATAGAATAACCTCAATTATAGTCAAATGAAATTGAAGTAAAATGTATGTGTATGGGTGTGTGTCTTCTAAGTCACTACTGGGTGACCCTCAACTAACTGACAAAAGGCCAGGTATGCAAACTTTGAATTCAGACACGTCATGTACAGTTATTTAGGTTTATTCAAATTGGAAAAGTCTTTTAATGCCTTTTTTTTTTAAGAAAAGGGTAATCTCAAATAAGAATTAATTTTCATGTACAGAATTCTTAGTTTGACAGAGTCATTTTTCATAGCAGGGAAGGATCCTCTTGTAGTTTGTGTTTTCGGGGTGTGGGTGTGTGCTCACTCTTATCAACTGTTGCCCCATCCTATTCCTGCCTTGTGCCCAATGACTGTTCTTATGTCTGATTGCTAACAATATTCAGGTTAAATATCCTACCTAGAGATGTGACACTTTTGAGGTCTAACAGCAAACTATGCTTCCTTTCATCTAACCCTAGTTGACCATTTTGGAAATTCTCGGATTGTTTCTGTAACTGTAAACAACTTGCAGTCTCTTGCAGACCTGTTTTTAGGTTCACACAGTAACAATTGAGTGTTGCCCATCCTCTACTTTCACCAAGTAATATTGGTGGCACACTCCGGGATCTCGATGTGTACTGCTTCATTAGAACATTCTACTTCAACTAAGGATTGTGTAGTGTGTAGCTCTGGTACTGAGTTTCATCTTGGTGATGTGTAGTGTCTTTCATTCCTGAGCAGTTGCTGTGCTGATTATTGTAGTTTTTTGTCTGTCCCTAGCCCAACCCCAATGAATGTGAAACTGTGCCAGTATGCAAAAAATGTTTAACTTAGTTAAGAACAGGCAAAGTGCACATATAAATCTTATTTTAAAATAGCAAAAGATAAAAAATATATATATTTTTAGCAAAAAAAATATTAATAGCATTTATAGTTCACTTATAATGTTGAGAAAGTTTATCTTGGCCTCCATGCCTTCTTAAAACTGGTTAGATCCAGAAATGTCTGAGTTCTTACACAATTGATTTTTCCCCTTACTTGCCAATGATGTGCCATAGTTAAGAGCAAAATCATTTTGTATGTATTGCTCTGCTTTAATTCAGGCATTAAGTAAAGGTTGATTCAGTCTTTTTATTGGTTTTTAAATCATAATAGTCTAGTAGTGAAACACTGCAAATCAAATATATCACATACAGTGCATCCGGAAAGTATTCACAGCGCATCACTTTTTCCACAGTTTGTTATGTTACAGCTTTATTCCAAAATGGATTAAATTCATTTTTTTCCTCAGAATTTTACACACAACACCCCATAATGACAACGTGAAAAAAGATTACTTGAGATTTTTGCAAATTTATTAAAAGTAAAAAAATTGAGAAAGCACATGTACATAAGTATTCACAGCCTTTGCCATGAAGCTCAAAATTGAGCTGAGGTGCATCCTGTTTCCCCTGATCATCCTTGAGATGTTTCTGCAGCTTAATTAGAGTCCACCTGTGGTAAATCCAGTTGATTGGACATGATTTGGAAAGGCACACACCTGTCTATATAAGGTCCCACAGTTGACAGTTCATGTCAGAGCACAAACCAAGCATGAAGTCAAAGGAATTGTCTTGAGGCACAGATCTGGGGAAGGTTACAGAAAAATTTTTGCTGCTTTGAAGGTTCCAATGAGCACAGTGGCCTCCATCATCCGTAAGTGGAAGAAGTTCGAAACCACCAGGACTCTTCCTAAAGCTGGCCGGCCATCTAAACTGTGTGATTGGGGGAGAAGGGCCTTAATCAGGGAGGTGACCAAGAACCCGATGGTCACTCTGTCAAAGCTCCAGAGGTCCTCTGTGGAGAGATGAGAACCTTCCAGAAGGGCAACCATCTCTGCAGCAATCCACTAATCAGGCCTGTATGGTAGAGTGGCCAGACGGAAGCCACTCCTTAGTAAAAGGCACATGGCAGCCCGCCTGGAGTTTGCCAAAAGGCACCTGAAGGACTCTCAGACCATGAGAAAGAAAATTCTCTGGTCTGATGAGACAAAGATTGAACTCTTTGGTGTGAATGCCAGGCGTCACGTTTGGAGGAAACCAGGCACCGCTCATCACCAGGCCAATACCATCCCTACAGTGAAGCATGGTGGTGGCAGCATGATGCTGTGGGGATGTTTTTCAGCGGCAGGAACTGGGAGACTAGTCAGGATAAAGGGAAAGATGACTGCAGCAATGTACTGAGACATCCTGGATAAAAACCTGCTCCAGAGCGCTGTTGACCTCAGACTGGGGCAACGGTTCATCTTTCAGCAGGACAGCGACCCTAAGCACACAGCCAAGATATCAAAGGTATGGCTTCAAGACAACTCTGTGAATGTCCTTGAGTGGCCCAGCCAGAGCCCAGACTTGAATCCGATTGAACATCTCTGGAGAGATCTTAAAATGGCTGTGCACCGACGCTTCCCATCCATCCTGATGGAGCTTGAGAGGTGCTGCAAAGAGGAATGGGCGAAACTGGCCAAGGATAGGTATGCCAAGCTTGTGGCATCATATTCAAAAAGACTTGAGGCTGTAATTGCTGCCAAAGGTGCATCGACAAAGTATTGAGCAAAGGCTGTGAATACTTATGTACATGTGATTTCTCAGTTTTTTTATTTTTAATAAATTTGCAAAAACCTCAAGTAAACTTTTTTCCCGTTGTCATTATGGGATGTTGTGTGTAGAATTCTGAGGAAAAAAATGAATTTAATCCATTTTGGAATAAGGCTGTAACATAACAAAATGTGGAAAAAGTGATGCGCTGTGAATACTTTCCGGATGCACTGTAAATCATTATACTTACGAAAATGAGAACTGTTTCATTTAATATGATCTTGTATTGTTTCACTATAATATACTATACTGTATATGCAGAATTTTAACCTTCCGGGAGAGAATACTGTTCAAGTTACTGGTTATATTTATTGACTTTTTTGCATAGGGATTGTATTTTAACTTTCAGACCGTCCCACATTTCGTAGAAAAATAGTGTTCAACACCAATGTTATGTGAACAATTCCAGTTTGGATAGGAAAGATTATTAAGAATTTTTCCATCAGTTTTATGATGTTATTAGCAGAACCTAAAAATGCCTATTTTAACTATCTGACTTGAAGTTGTTTACGCATCCAGCAAAAGATTGTTTCATGTGTGAAATACAGCTCTCCGGCTGAGTAGGACCATGATTCAAGTATAAAGTGCAGCTCTCAAGACAGAAAAGAACCAGCCCAGCATCTCCAGCTAAAAAAAGAAGAATATTTTAAGTTCTCCTTTTTTAAATTACAATGCATCTGTCAGTTACCCAATAGCATCTATTATGCCACATTTGATTCAAATAAGGGTTTTTTTTCTGGTATAGAGTACAGCACAATAACTATCACATGATTCAGAGCATGTTGGTGTGCCATTACAATGAGGAGAGACCAGGCATATATTCAGGAATCACTTGTACCTTTTATTGGATGAAATGATTTGTTACATACATAATACTACATTTTTTGCTTCCCGGGTCCTCCCTGTGTGGAGTTTGCATGTTCTCCCTGTGTCTGTGTGGGTTTCTTCTGGGCGCTCCAGTTTCCTCCCACAGTCCAAAGACATGCAGGTTAGGTGCATTGGCGATTCTAAATTGTCCCTATTGTGTGCTTGGTGTTTGTGTGTGTGTGTGTGTGTTCCCTGCGGTGGGCTGGAACCCTGCCCGAGATTTGTTCTTGCCTTGCACCTTGTGTTGGCTGGGATTGGCTCCAGCAGACCCCCGTGACCCTGTAGTTAGGATATAGCGGGTTGGATAATGGATGGATGGATAATACTACATTTGGTACATACTAAGAAGATAAGCCATTAATTCCATTGGAACTTTACCAAAGTGTATTGTGTAGTAGCAAAATGCAGTTTAAAAAATGATTGTTAATTATATGGTGTTCTTATCTTTCAGTATATGATTTAATTATTGTTTATTCAAGTGTAATATTTTACCATTCTTGTTTTAATAGTCTACTCTGCACTTGAATTCTATAATAAGCATACTTGAAATTGGTCTTCTGTAAAAGGTCTCATTTAGAATTTAAACTCCCTCCTTCTCTTTCCATAGCCAGTCTACACTTCCTCCCTGCTAGGGCAGCCTTTGCCCCTTCCTGATTCTTGTCTCAAATCTCTGTAAGTCACTAGAAGAGCTAGAAAATGTCAGGCCCTTTAAGTCTCATATTCTCATGTATCCATGTTTTTGCCTACTTAATTCAAGTCACAGGGATCAGACCTCCTGCACAGAGCATCAGTCTTTCATTTCTGTGTAATTAAAATATTATAAAGCCACAGTAAGTCTTTATCTGGGACAGTTTTTAAAAAAACATCATGACCTGGTTTATACTCCTTTTTTTACCTGCCATTTAATAAGGACAGGGGTAAAGTTCACTGGTCTGTGTATTGGTATGGAATGTGATCATTTTCTCATACATTCTGAAATACGATTATTTAAAAAACAAAACACAACAACATACTTTTATTGCAGTCTTTATTGGGCAATATAAAACTCATTGTGTAATGCAATGCTTTCACCTTGAAGTAATTTTTATTGAAAAGAAACTTGAAATTGACAATATTTATTTATTATTATGACTGATTGTAAAAGCATAGCATAAAGAAGGGTGGTCACATTCTCAATGTTTACAACCTGTAGTTTCAATAAAGGCAGCTGTGTTACATACTGTTGTACTGTTTATGTCTTAGGCCTGTGCATACATTTTTGGATGCTTACGGTAGGTGTTTTAATTAATATGCTTATCCTCCCAGTAATCTGGAGTTGGAGTAAATATTTAAATTAAAGGATTATTTCTGCACAGTGGTGCCATGGTGTGTTCTCAAAATAGGAGTTTAAGGTCAATCTGCAGCATTTTCTGTATGTTCTTTTTGTCGAATGGTTTAAAGAAAGTGAAAATTGTAACTTCTCAGAGGTCAAAAGTATAATTCAGCTCAATCCGAATGGAAAATTATATCTCTGCCCCTCAGCTTTCTGAATTGACATATATCAGGATGCACAGCCTAATCTTGGCATTTTATGTCCTACGTTAAGGCATGGCACCACATATTTGTAGAGAGACACAGTTTTATTTAATTTAATTTTTTAAATAATTTGATATTGTGATGTTTGTATTTTGATCTTCTTGTTTAATTAGACAGCTTACCTCAGCTCTCTATCTACAACCTCACCAATTATGAAACAAAAGTTGTTTTATTTTGTGAAATTAAGAAAGATGTTTAATGTATTCACTGTTTGTGCACAAAAGTCGTTTTGCTTTCACCTTCTTTGCTCTGTCTGTGCTTGCTTTTATGATAAAATACCAAATTCTTCTTCTGTAGCAAGCAGCCACTTAACAAAAAGTTGCTAGTTAAAACCTACATTAATACCATTTACACAAGTGTTTGCTAAACACAATGAGACTTTGTAATATTCATTTTCATTTTATATACAGTATTTTTATTTATGTATTTTATATTTAATCTTCTTCATTACTGAACTGGATTAAGCAGGTTTTAGGATAGATGGATAGATACAGAATGGATGGATATATATAGAGTGTAATAAACTTCATTTTGTGTATGTGTTCATATTTGTTTTTTATACATATGTTATATGCATATATGAATACCTGTCCTCATTTCATTGTAGAATCTTTTTATGTGATCACAATGCTGTTTACAACTCTTTAGAAGATGGCAGCAGTTTGTGTTAGTATGTAAAATTCAAATGGAGAATAAGTAAGGTTGCATATGGGTACATAGGGTATTGTCACATGAACAGAGTATAGTGAAATTCTTACTTTACTTTTGCAAATCAACATGCAACATGTCCCCACTCTCCACTGCTGTGATCAGTGAGTATAACACACTGCTGCTCTCCTTATCAGAAATAGCCAGATGAGTAAAATAATTTAATTTATTCATAATTTAATACTATGAAATGTCAAACCTATGTGAAAGCTTAACTATTGTGACACATCAAGTCCGGATGCATTATCAGCTACATATATCGAGAGATGACGGCCAAAATATATATGAATTCTGTAGTTTTGCTTGTTACCTTTCCTTCATCATACAGTATATGCAACATAGGTAAAAAGCCAGTATTTTGAATACCAGATACGAACTACACATGATACACCAATGTGTTTCTAGAGTGAGAAAAATACACATAACACCGCTTCTTGGACCATACTACACACCATTGTTAGCATCATTATTATTATGACTAAGATTGTAACAACATAGCATAAAATTAATAATAATTTTAATTGTTGGAATGGCTTTCACTATACCAGTGACAAAGAGTAGTGTAGAGTATCTGGGTGCTTGTACACTCTATTTAGGTTAAAATATTGTGTTTGGTTTAAATTCTCCTACTTGTAACCCTCCTAAACTTTATTTTGTGTTAATAAATCCTCAATTTAAATTAATTTAAATAAACAATATCTTAGAGTTCATTAGCCCCAAACGGTCACCCAAATTGAACTCAAAACAAACTCCAGAAGGACTGTTAAATGCAATATATTTTCATGCTATAACAGTAAAATGTGGAAAAATATAACTGATGCATACTTTCGCTTTACCTTCACGTTTAAACATAGTTCTGGCTTCAAGGTAACTATTCTGAATTCAACATGGTAGTGTTTGCTAAGCCCTTTATTCTGTGTGTGTCAGAAACCGTAAACCTTCAGGATTTTCAGCTATAATAGTATCATGAGTATATGATAAAAAGGTCCAATGAGGGTAAACGCATATTGTTCAGAATAGTATATGGACAGCAGTCAGATAACTGAGTACTACAATGGTGCTGAGGAGCCTTGTCAGAAATGAGTTTGTTCACTCCTGTAAGCAAAAAAATAACTAAAAAGGTGTTGTTATAGCGAGTTAATGAATATAAAAACCATTTGCAGAAGCACTGGGAAAGTAGTATATTGTATGATGAATACAAGTTCCTGTAATTAGAAGCTTATTGGAGGATTGAAATATTGTGAAAACCTCATGAGTTAATGGATATGACTTTTTGGGTATCACCATTATAATAAAATGGGGTGTGCTTTCATTGTGTAATGTACGTTGGATATCTTGCATGAACAGAGCAATACTAATGCTATATCTCAACATTATTGTCAATCTGGTGTATTCTTTCAAGCATTGCAGTATGTAAACAGAGCTTCACAGCAGAGTGACCTTCCCAGGCCTTAAGAGCTGGAAAAACATAATGTCTAGTCAAACATATGTAGGATCAGATTAGTGCCACATCATGGGAGCAGTGATCCACCTCCTGTGCAACTGCAAAACTGTGAGACACAACAGATTCTACATGGGACAGCATTCCTGTGCCACTCTTTGAACACCCATGCCCTCACCAATTTAGGCTGTTCTTCTGAAACTGGGTGCTAAAGTGACCAATCCATAGCCATTTTCTCACCATAGGAACTTTGTTTTCAGAAAATGATGAGTTCCTGTATGATTTAGGCACTTGTGTTATATTTCCACTGCACAACAAGAACAGTAGCCTTTATGCACAGTATGTGACATGCAGAAAAGAATGATATGATGCAAAATGGTATGGATCCCAAGTGGAGGAGTTCAAGTATCTCGGGGTCTCGTTCACGAGTGAGGGAAGAATGGAGCGTGAGATCGACAGGCGGATCGGTGCGGCGTCCGCAGTGATGCGAGCTCTGCATCGGTCTGTCGTGGTGATAAAGGAGCTGAGCCATAAGGCAAAGCTCTCATTACCAATCGATCTATGTTCCTACCCTCACCTATGGTCATGAGCTATGGGTAGTGACCGAAAGAACGAGATCGCGAATACAATCTGCTGAAATGAGTTTCCTCCGCAGGGTGTCTGGGCTGTCCCTTAAAGATAGGGTGAGAAGCTCAGTCATCCGGGAGGGGCTCAGAGTAGAGCCGCTGCTCCTCCGCATCGAGAGGAGTCAGATGAGGTGGCTCGGGCATCTGATCAGGATGCCTCCTGGACGCCACCCTGGTGAGGTGTTCCGGGCACGTCTAACCGGGAGGAGGCCCCGGGGAAGACCCAGGACACGCTGGAGGGACTATGTCTCCCAGCTGGCCTGGGAACGCCTCGGGATTCTCCCGGAAGAGCTAGAAGAAGTGGCCGGGGAGAGGGAAGTCTGGATAGCTCTGCTCACGCTGCTGCCCCCGCGACCCAACCTCGGATAAGCAGAAGAGGATGGATGGATGGATGATGCAGAGGTGCTTTCAGGAGTTTAATAAGGAACCCACACATACTTATTGTGTTGGTGTGATGTATGGTGCAGCGCACTAGGGATACAGCTGTGAAGAATGATATGGTCCAAAGTCATTGATAACTCCAAAATCCAAAAGATTAACAGATGTTAGACAGATTTTTAACAGTTTTTGGTTCAACAAAAAGTACATACCCTGGAGTAGGAGCTAAAAAAATACACCAGGATATACCTACCAGGAACTACAAATAGCCAAAGTTCCTGCTGTAGGAATGTTATATACTGTAGTTACTGAGTTTCTAACTAGGCTTTGTTTCCTGAAAAAAGTTCCTATATTAGGAAAGTGCATTATGCCTGTGTCAGTGAGTTAGTGTAAATTGGACCATAAACAAACAGGAAGATTAAACATGAATAGATTGTCTTTGTACTGTTTAGAAACGCAAATAATAATACAATTTATTTATGCAGTGCCTCAAATGGTTTTAAGCTAGTAAGGGTTTTGATTTGAGTATTTTGTATCTGTATTTAAACTTCAAGGTTAAACCCTTTTTTGCTTTGTGTTTTCCCATAAATTTATTTTTTTAACGTATTGTCTACTTTCTTAAAGCTTCAGTTTCTAATCATTTATTCTTTTCAGGCAAGTCATCTTCTATGATTCATAAGGGACTGTGGTACTGAGAACTGTTCATAAGCAGTAGAAATGCATATTCTGCTCCAACCATTCAATGATAATAAAAATGTCAAAAACTTGTTCCAGATTGAGTAGTTTTAATGGTTAGTCTGGAGTGATGTCCCATTTCCTGGTGTTTGCTTTGATTTAGGCAAGATAGAATAAATTTTGCTAAATTAGAAGCTCTTTTTTCATTGAAAAGAACTGGATTTTTTTAAAGTTCCTTTTTATGTGTATATTTTTTATAAGTAAATAAACTGAGTAGCTTCAAGCAGTAGATGGTAAGTCATTCTACTGAAGATTTACACATTCTCGGGAGAGCTGATCCTGCATATTTTCACCAGGTGCTTCCTGTCTCATCATACAAATGAAGTGCATCCATCCATTTTCAGTACATGTTGTGCCCTTAGCCCAGATGGAGCAGAAGATGCATCAAAGGCTGCCCCAGATGCGTAGGGCCCATGACAGGAATATCTGTTGAAACTTCTTTTATTCTATCATAGTCCTTATATTAATGATTCATCACACCTTCACAAGTGGGTGTTTTGTTAACTAAAACGCCAAAGAAAATGAACAGATAGTGTACTCTCCATACATTCCAACATAGATTTGAATCCAAGACACAAGTGCTATGAAGCAGCATTGTACATTATGTAGCACAGACCCCCTGTGTTATATGACCAGTCTAAGTATGCTGTTGGATTAGTGAGAATCCAGCATTTTTAATATGATTGGTAGGGTAGGTGGAGTTCTCTGAATTATAATATGAAAAATAATGGAGTACACTTAAATGATTCATAGGCTGTTTAGATTCACTGAACAAATAAAAGGGCTTATGTGTATATGAGCAAGCACATATTCAATGGCAGTTGCTAGTTTTGCTATTATACAATTCTTGACAAAAAATCTCAGTGTTGCTCCTAACTGAGCCCAACCTAATGTAAATTTGTTCTGTAGTACAATAAAACATCCAGAAGTATAGGTGTGCCAATGCTGCTTTTGATCAGAAGAATCATTCTCAGGGACATGCAATTAGTAGCATGACTATTTCTATTAATCATTGATTCATACACCCACATTTTCCGATCTGTGCCTAGGTCTGCTCTTGTAATTCTTTGCATGTAAAATTCAAGTTTAGCCTGAATGACAGTCTTTACTTCCTTTATCTTTGAAGACTGTGTTCTGCTCTTAATTCGAGCTTTTAATTTTGTGCTGCTTACTGTATATGTTATCTTACGGATTGTTTACTGTACTCTAGCTTTACCTTTCATGTGTAAGTACTGCATTATCCGGCATAGATTTTTTAATATATTTGGGCAGTATTTCAAAAATGTATATGGTCTCTGAAAAATACTGGAATGTGCATTGCTATATTTGGTTTGGAGCAGTTGGGATTCCCAAGAAAACACCCATTGATCTGGTGTGTTACGGAGCTGGCATAAAATACAGTATCAGGGTGATAAAAATATAAATCAGAAAGCCTTCCAGAAAATGTGTGTTCTGCAGGGAAGTAAACACCAAATGCATAGTTCATTAATATTTGTAAGTGGTATTATGACAAAGTGGAAGTGATTGGGAACAACAACAACTCAGCCATGAAGTGGTAGGCCACGTAAAATCACAGAGTGGGGACAGCACATGCTGAGGCGCACAGTGTACAGAAAGTCACCAACTTACTGCAGAGTCAATAGCTACAGACCTCCAAAAGTTCAAGAACAGTGCATAGAGAGCTTCATGGAATGGGTTTCCATGGCCGAGCAGTTGCATCCAAGCCTTACATCACCAAGTACAATGCAAAACACCAGATGCAGTGGTGTAAAGCACACCGCCACTGGACTCTAGAGCAGTGGAGACATGTCATCTGGAGTGACGAATCACGATTCTCTATGTGAGTTTGGTGGTGGCCAGGAGAACGGTACTTGCTTGACTGCATTGTGCCAAGTGAAACGTTTGGTGGAGGGGGGAATTATGATATGGGGTTGTTTAGTGAAAGGAACTCTTAATGTTGGACAATTTCATGTTTCCAACTTTGTGGGAACAGTTTGGGGATGGCCCCTTCCTGTTCCAACATGACTGTGCACCCGTGCAGAAATCAAGGTCTATAAAGAAATGGATGAGCAAGTTTGCTGTGGAGGAACTTGACTAGCCTGCAGAGAGCCCTGACCTCAACCCGATAGAACATCTTTGGGATGAATTAGAGCAGAGACTGTGAGCCAGGGCTTCTCGTCCAACATCAGTGCCTGACCTCACAAATGATCTCCTAGAAAAATGGTCAAAAATTCCCATAAACACACTCCTAAACCTTGTGGAAAGCCTTCCCAGAACAGTTGAAGCTGTTATAGCTGCAAAGGATGGGCCAACTCCGTATTAAAGCTTATGTATTAAGAATGGGATGTCATTAGTTCTTCTGTGTAAAGGCAGGCGTCCCAATACTTTTGGCAATGTAATGTATGTTCATAAGCAGACCCTACAATTTGCTTTTGTCATAAGTTAGGCTTCAGCCTTGTTGCACTGATTTCAATGATGCACAATATGAATGTTGATATTGTAGATGTTTGTCAAATATATGACATCTTGCATCATAAGGAATAAACATACTTCATAATGGCATGGAAGTGGATTCTTTGGTTTATTACTACTAACACATTTTTCAAGTATAAAATGGCATGCTTAACAATATCATCTTACTCATGTTGTTTTCAATCACTCTTGTTTTTTTGTTTTACATCAGTCGTGAAATATGAGGTGTGCTGAGTAAAATATGCTAGCAGAGCAGCTGTTGCAAGTTGTCAATTTAAACCACTATTTTAGTTTAACAACTACCTCATCCTTTGACAAATACCAACCAGGGTGATGTATAAAAATTTTAACACTGTCTGCAGATGGGTAAATCAGTACTTCAGCATTTGTTTAAGCAATTAAGATTCAGTAAACAAATGCAAGAATCAAAAATCTTTAGGATAAGGTATCCATCATTTTAATGCTGTATTGTTGCTGCAAAAAATTCTTTGTCAATTGTTTAATATGAAATTAACATAATATTGTTACACTATCAAGTTAAAATGATTTTATTTCATTTTCTGAATTATCTATGTTGAAATGTGAAGTGTTTTCAGTAAAAACACTGGCTACTTCTTAAAATCAAAGAAATCCCTTCCAGTGTTATTAACGAGTATGTCTAATTCATGAACAGAACCATTGCATTTTCGATATATTATTACAACTTAGGTACTGAAATTTTATTGAGTATAATATTTGTTTTTAATACATTTATCCTATTTGTACCATTCCTTTCAACTAAAACTTATGCTTGAGTTATGTGTTTTTTAAATTGTATTTTTGAAGTTTATTTTTGTGCCTTGTAACAGTTTAGACAAGTCTTTGACTGTACTTCTTTATTTTGCCCTAATTACCTTGTATAATGCTGTGTGTTTATGATATGTCTAAGAGGAAGAAAAAATCTGCACCAAATCTACTATATAAAGCAAAATGTATACTCCTGTAAAGAGTAAAATTCCACATACTGTATTTTAAAAGAGATATACTAGATAATACTTGTAGATTTTTTAGGATTTATCAAATTTGCTCTAAATTACAAAATATCCAGTAGAGTCAGTGAAATGTCGAATGTTACAACAATATAACTGTTAAGGAACAGGTTTAATTATTACAAAAAAACTTTTTTAATAATATTCCTTGTATTGTTCATGAAATTTTTCAGATTTATATAGCAAATTTACTCTATGTGAAAGAAAATATTTTATGAGCAGGCCGTTTACACAAGTGCATAGCTTGCTAAATACACAGACCACAGTGACACACTGAATATTATTAATCTTCACTGCTACCTACAATCTTTTTCTATAGTTTGTATGGTTATGAATTCACTGGTTAGTGTTGCTCATATTGTTGTAGTTGAATAATGAAGTATTTTGAAACCCGCCTTTTACAGTAGCTATGTTTAATTGAAAGGCTAAAAATTGATTAAAAAATGTAATAAGGAATTCTCATTTCAGGCCACCTCTTCGAAGAGGAAGTTCCTTTACTTTTTTAACACCAGGATCAAACTGGGATTTTACTTTGGTGAGTTTAATTGGTTTCTTTGTTACTAGAAAAAATGTAACATTTTGTTTTCCTTCTTTTTAGAACAAGGTTAACAATTTTAATATAGCTATTCAGTAATTTATGAATATCATAAAACCCAATATCTGGAAGTTCATCTCCTCTAAATGTATTAGTAGAGTGGATATTTCGATATTATCATTTAATTTATTTGTTGGCAATGGACATTAAGTTTAACAATGCTCTTCAATATCCAATACCATTTACCTGTATCACTTAGTAAACTACATTGGTTTTCTTTGGAATATTTCAAATTGCACTGTAAAAATCTGTACTGTAATAGGTACCGTGTAGCTGCTGCCCACCAACTCCAAGGAGTACAGTTTACATTAGCAACTCATATGTGCTGAGTTTGCACATACTCCTTATGACAGTATCAGGTTTCTATGTTCGCTCTGATTTTCAACCAAATGCAAAAGATGTAAATGTGAGGTTAAATTTTGACTGTATATTAACCACATAGGAGTGAGTGTGTTGGGTGTCAAGGAGTGATATGCTGCAGTGGACTGACATCCTCCTTAGATTGAACCCGGTAACAGTCTTGCTAGGATGGACATCTGTCCTCCGTGTCCTTGTAAGGGAATAAATAAGTTCAGAAATGAAAGGGATTTTTTCTTTTTACTGTAAAAAATGGTAACATTGCTATTTTACTCGGAAATCAGCAGTTTCTAAGTTAATCGTTTTAATAAGGCAGAAAATAAAAGTTAATTTACATGAATAAATGATTGTGATTAGATTTATTCTGTTTGTATAGTATGCTTGAATACGTACATAATGTGTTTAGGAAAAAACATTCATAATGTACATATTTGTGTGGAAAGCACAACACAATGACAACTATTTTTTTTTAGCAGGGTGAAGTTTGCATGTTCTCCCTGAATTTTATTTTCCTCTCACATCCCAAAGACGTGTGTTAAGTTAGTTTTTTCTTGGTCTCAACGAGTGTAGGTCTGTTAGTGATTCTACCCTGCAATGTACTGACATTACATCCAGAGTTGGTAAATGGCTTTCCAGTTAAAATGTGGGTTTCTATCGACATGGTACTCTAAAAATTAGAATTGGAAAATAGCTGGAAATGTATTTGTGTTTACAGAAAATTAAAATGGAAACTTCGTTGGCAAGTGAAAACAATGCAGATGCTCCTAACTCAACACACATCCTAACTTTAGGCTTTCTGCCTGTGTCTGCTTTTTTTGCCCGTGTCCAGCTGGCTCCCTTTCAAAAAAGAAAGAAAGCAGGCCAAATACCTTTCACATATTTTTGTGATTGGATGGAGGAGATTTGATAGGTTGGTTCATCAATAAAGGTTATATTTTTTGGTTACATAAGACGGCTTTTACATAACATCTTCCATTGTAGTCAATTTTTTGTTTTGTTATGGTGATAAGATCCACCTGGGGAGAAGAATAATTTCTCTCCCCGACCCCCATAATGTGAGTTGAGCCCTAATAAGGAATTTTGGCAGACTTGTGTTAGTTAGGAGCACAGACATGCAAGAAATAAATATAAAAAGCAAAAAGTGAACTAAGCCTTTTAATTTAGGAATTTAACTGGATGTTTAGGCTATGCTTATTCTTATACTGCATAGATTTGTCTGCATACATTGCACTCAGAAGTGCAGGTGTTTCCATCCTTATTTAAAAAACATTCATGTGAGCCATTCTTCTTAGTTTTTCATTTTGTTAGTACTAATGGTCCATCCATTCATTTTATTTCTATAATACTTTATGTTATGGTCATAGGGATATAGAGTCTATTGCTTCAAAAAAACAGCAAATTTATTTGCAGTGACATTTATACACAAAATCCCCCTAACAATCAAACAGGGCCATTTAAGAGTCACCAATTATACTAAAATCATTTGTACTGTGAGTGAATTTCAGACTGCCTAGAGGAAATGTGTAAACACAGGTACAATATGCAAACTGCAAAACGGAACCCTGTAGGTGAGTCCTATCTGGGATCTACATGCTCTAAGGCAAGAGCCCTGTAAAAGTATTGTAGTGCATGTTCAGCATTTTTGCATATCTGGTGTATTTGAGATTAAAGGGTTATCTGGAATTACATGTTTAAAACCTATTGTGGGACACCTTCATACTACTCATAAAAGTTGTGTAGATCTACAATATAGCATTAAATCATATGACTAATTTTCTTTGCCAAAGCATGCAACAAGTTTATGTTGGATTAAAATCTAGATTACTTCCATAGAGCTCATAGGCAGCTACTAAGAATTAAGTTGTGTATTGCTGGCAGAAGAAGAGACACAGTGCACACAGAGGCAAATGTGTGACAACTTTCTGCAAAATCAAGGCAAGTTTTAAACAAGCTCGCTATTTGTCTAGTTTACACCAACGATGAAATTAGCTCCTCTGTTTTGACAATATAAAAATAAAACATTTAGTGTTTCAATGCTTCAATGCACAAGCACATCTCCCTATAAATATGGTATGTACTGTGTTAACAGAAACATGTAATCACAGAGATGAGCAAAACGATGTACTTCATTGCTGAATATGAATATGCAAATGCTAAATTTGTGTGATTTGTGTTTTTTGAAGGCAAACTAATGTTCATGATTATAACTCCTAAAATGTGATGAACATACAGTAGTAAAAATGTATATGTCATATATGTGAATTGTTAAAATTAAATAATTACAAGTAACGTTAGTTTAGTTAATGTTCTAATTCTGTATTTGTACCCAGGCAATAGCAATCACAATCACTCATACAATACTTTAAAAACCGCACAACAAAAACATTTTTTTACAAGCATTTAGATGAATGTAAAACTGATATCATTGATTTTACACATTAAGCCTTAAACTTTGGAAAAATGTAAAATAGGAGGGATAGATTTAGACAACTAAAACATTGGAACTTTGTGATATTTGAAATTTGAATTAATTTGACTCATCCATTAAATATTACTCTTTAGTAAGTTTTTTTTTAAATCTGGCTAAAGATGCAAATATTAATCTTACAATAACATATGTTACAAACCAAAGTGATTCTCTGACAAATATCCTGAATTATCTTGGAATTCAGTAATTCTGCTGTACAGATATAATAATGTTTGAATTTTCATTTTAGCATTAATTTTGCAGTATTTTTCAGTTACTGAAAAGAAAATCTTGAAGAGTAAATTTAAATATGCATATGTACAATGATACTATAATTTCTGTTTTATATATAGAGAGCAAGAGAGTATTATTCAGCATCATTATACAAATAAATGCAGATTTGGTATTTTGAAAACTATTGTTGTATAAGTGAATATTATCAGTAACAACAAAATAATTAAAAATAAAGATGCCATTCATGCAATGATTTTTTAGTTTTACAGGATTCTGTTGTGGTTATGGAAGAAAAGCAAAATTTGTGGAGCTTATGAACTCTTATGTGTTTTTTTTAAAAGTCAAGTGCACAATATTCTCGCATAATTGAGCCATAATGGACAGGCTCTCTGTCCAGGAATCACTCCTTCTTTACATGTTCATATGCCCATCTGAGTTTGATACATTCTGCAGATGTTTTTTTTTTTTTTTTGTTGTTGAGGCTGAGTGAGAGATAGCTCAGCTGATCCATATTACTAAACGAGAATGGTAAACCGGATATGGACGCAGGGACCTGCCCGTGGACGCAAAAGACATAGTGCGCAAGTGCCACACAAAGCCCCCCCCCCCCCCCCGAGTGAAACGGGAGAGACTACGCACGTGCGCAGGAGCCACACAAAGCCACCACCCCCCGCACCAGAGCAAAACGGGAGAGACTACGAACCGTCAGAGTAGGAAACAAAGTAAAACGTCATAAAGAGGTTAAAGAACAGGGACAAACACATGGAGAGCAGGTTACAGAACAAAGCCCCCCTCCCCAGAGTAAAACGACAGAGACTACGAACCGTCTGACATACCGCAAGCAGGATAAAGCGAGGTCAGAAATAAAACACAGAGTAGGAAACAAAGTAAAACTTTATAAAGGGATTAAAGAACGGGGACGAACACATGGAGAGCGGGTTACAGATGATGAAAACTGGAATGCAACAGCTTCAAAAAAACCTAGGCACGAAACACATGCACACCGAGATACAGAATATAAAGGCAGAAACAACGACAGTTAAACGTCCACACCACACAGCGGAGGCGGACCCGGAAGGTTCAGGCGCCTACATTGTGCGTCGGAAGGCGCGGTATAGTACAAAAGGAAAAGGCGCCTACACAGCATGGTAAAAACCGACATAATACGGAAGGCGCAGGCGTCGCCGCCATATTGTGAGTGGCACTAATGCGTGGTGAAGCCGCAGGAGGAGACATAGTAAAACAAGAGGAGTCAACACCCCGCCCCAGAGTGAAACGGGACACACTACGGAGTCCACAAAGATTCATACATCAAACCCGAGATGGTACGGACACGCATCTGAAACCGCGGAAGCAAAACTGTCTCGGCTCCAAAACCAAACAGCTCAACAACTAACACAGCTTCAACACCGAGCCCGCGTAGACAGATCTAATGAATGTGGACGCCTACAACGCGCATCTCAAACTGCGTAGGCAAAGCAGGCACGGATTCAACACGACACAACTCGAGTGACCGAGATACAAACACGCGCCTGCCTGGATATAATTAATGAACGCAGGCGCCTACAATGTGCATCTGAAATGCCGCAGACCAGGCAGGCACTGCTCCAAAAAGAAAGAGCTCGACTAAACGAGATACGAAGTGAAATGGGAAACACTACAGAGTCCGCAGTGCACCACAATGCACCGCATAATAGTTCGGAAACAGCTTCGTAGTAACAGTGGGGAGACCCAGAGTGACACGGGCGAACACTCCGTATTAAACATACGTCATCCTCACACGTCCAAACTATACAGCATAGGTGAATCACATTACAGTGATGCATTATTAACAGTACGATAAAAATCACAGTATCGCAAACAAATGAAAATTATTACTCGAAAAAGGGAAAATATATTCACCACGGACCAGGTGTCATTGAAACAAAAGCAGAATAAAGCAAGATCAGAAATGAAAGACAGAGTAGAAAGCAAAGTAAAACGTCATAAACAGGTTAAACGAGGGGGCCAAACACATGGACAGCAGGTTATAGATAATGAAGACCGGAATTCAAAAGCTTCAAAAACAAAAGCTTGACTGACCGAGATACAAACTGAAACGGGAAACACTACGGGGTCCGCAGTAGTCCACAATGCACCGCATAATAGTACGGACGGAGCTCCGTATTAACAGTGGGGGGCCCCAGAGTGACACGGTCGAACGCTCCGTATTAAACGTGCGTCATCCTCACACGTGGCTGCCCAGCGGGCACGGGTTCAAAATGCCGGGGGTAGGCGAGCGAAGCGAGCAGGGGGCGGAGCCCCCTTGTATAATCAGAAACCACTCTACTTAAGTTTTAAGAGGCTGTACCTGGGAATTCTCCTTTTGCTCACAGCATAAGCCATGTGGTCAATAAAACACTCATGTACTCACCCAAATGTGACTAATTCATTGTTACCAGTCTACCAACTGAACATGATAGCCATCAGGCTACTTATATATTAAGTGTGATGCAATAATGGTCTTTCACCATAAGGTCCATGTTTGACTAGTAATATTTGCTGAACATGGCACTGGAGCGTGATACATTAGTCAGACATACAAGTTTTATACTCTTTGTGTGTGACAGAAAACTTGAATTTGAAGTTAAAATGTAGCATTCTTTTATCAATATGATTTATTTACTGACGGAATTTCCAATTAGAAACTGCAGACCTGTATGAACAGTCTCAAACACTGGAGAGGTCCGGGCTAAGTAGTTCTGTTGGTGGGTGCATTTTCGAGCTGGAGGGCAGGGGAATTTAGACAAGATATCCCCAACCCCCCAAATTACTACTGATATGTTCTTACTATATTGTGCATGACTATTTTCCTTAGGTTCTTTCTGCAGAGGTAAGATGTTTTCATTTAGTACTCATCTTGTTAATGCATTATATTCTGCAACATATCTCTTATTTCAAAATATGTAGTTTAAGTGAGGAGTACTGGTGATGGCAAGTTGGAGGTGTGAGTGCACCCCCATCATCATGCATGCTAATCTTTAATTGACATAAATTTATTTTGAACTCCCAAGTGCTGTCTGGTGGTTTAGGCAGTTGCAGCATTCTGCAATTAAAAAAAAAAAATGCAGTTGTTTTGCCAAGGTGCTCTTAAGGTACCGAGGATTGGCACAGATTAGTGTGTTTAGTGTACTTTGTGAAAGTCCAATATGCATACTGCCTTCATTAAAATATAAACTCTTTTTTACCATAAGCAATATAAAAATAGAGACCTTAGTTTCCATGACTTTTAATTTTGTGGTGACAATTGGTATCTGTTTCACAATATAAAAATTTGATTACCATATTTAACCAAATGTTGTCAGAAATGCACAAAAATAAATTTCTTATTCTCAAACAAATACAAATTCTATGTCAGAATGACACATAACAACGTTTCACAGTTATTCTTGGTTTTCCATTACAATAATTTTAACTTTATTTATAAAACCTGGAACAGTAACACCAAAGAAAGTAATTCTGTCTAGCATGTACTGTATTACTGTAACAGTATGTGGATATTTTAATTATCATCGTCATATCCAGTCAAATTGCTTTAAAGGAAGTAACCATTAAGTTTCTTATCTTTTGTTTAGCCAACAGTTGTACTTTTGGTAAGAGATACTATTAAAGGACAAGGGATGGGCTGGGTTATGTGTGTTGACTTTTCTAGTAAATTCAATTAGCTCAGCTTCTTATTTGATACACTTCTAGTGGATTTAACATGATTGTTCTCCATCCATTCATTTTCTGTAAAGTTTTTTTTTTTTGGATATTTGGGCATAAATCGTGAGCAAATAATATTATAACAGGTAGTTTAATGTGCTGTCAGTCCGTCAGAGCTTTTCTTTTAAAAAGGGAAAAATCTTTCAAAAGTGAAACATTTTTATTTACTTCTCGCAATAAGTTTTTAACAGCACCTTATTTGTGAAGTTTTCACTAGCAGTGGATTACTGCTTGTGTCTTCACATTAATAGTACTAGTATAGAGTAATTCATTTGCAACATATTATTAGAATGTGGTTACTGTTACAGTAAGGCATGTTATGATTCTTTTGGATAAGTGACTATTTGGCACAGTACAACAAGGGCATGTTTCTTGTTACATTATCCTTACATTCCTTTTGATTATTTACGTCACCTGGTACATAAAACAATTCCTGGCAGCCACCATGACTTGCTCACCAAGCGACTTGGCTATATAATGTTAGCTTTAATGATAAGCAGTAATATGGCAAGTAGCACTGTGATCATTGGAATCAAACAAAGACTGGAATGGAGTCTAATCTTTTACCGAAATTCATCTTATGCATACTGTTTATAATATATACCATATGTATTGTTGAATATCCTGAAGGCTACATCTGGGACTAAGTTTAAAAGTTAAAGTGTACAGTGGCATGCATCTGATCAAAGTTATTTTAAGCGGTCATTTATACATGTTATTTCAGAGACGATCCTAATTCAAGAACAACATAGTTCAATTATGCCATTAGTGTCATTTTAGATCTTTGGTGATTTATAGAGTATCAGAAAATGGCATCAAAATATGTTCTGAAGTGTTCAGGTTAAGACTCTCCTAGCCAAGCAGTGGATAATGCTCAGTACTCACTTGGTTTAGGTATAACATCCATCCATCCATTTTCCAACCCGCTGAATCCGAACACAGGGTCACGGGGGTCTGCTGGAGCCAATCCCAGCCAACATAGGGCACAAGGCAGGGAACCAATCCCGGGCAGGGTGCCAACCCACCGCAGGGACACACACAAACACACCCACACACCAAGCACACACTAGGGCCAATTTAGAATCACCAATCCACCTAACCTGCATGTCTTTGGACTGTGGGAGGAAACCGGAGCGCCCGGAGGGAAACCCACGCAGACACGGGGAGAGACATGCAAACTCCACGCAGGGCAGACCCGGGAAGCGAACCCGGGTCTCCTAACTGCGAGGCAGCAGCGCTACCACTGCGCCACCGTGCCGCCCTTAGGTATAACATGTTTAATAAAATATTTCTGAAAATAACACATCAAAAGTTATTTTTAAAATGCAGAAATAGTTGTGGCCTGCATTTTTTTCACATTAAATTATAATTACAGAAGCTACTTCGTTATCTTGTGGATGCTGCAGCTTTTCAATCTATGACAGCCACCATTACATACAATACAACACAAGTGTAAATGCAAAGTTGTTTTTTTTTTTTTTTTCATTTTTTGTCAGCTGAATAGACAAAATAGATATGTGGGGCTTTGGGAGCAGTTAAGTAAGTCATAGAAGAGTTGCCAGCCCTGGCACCTGTGCCACTTTCTAAAAGTAAGTGGAGTGTCTGCTACAGCATGTGTGAAGTTGAGCCACTGTCCCCCTTCCAAATGCGTCAGATCTTTACCATCATGCTAAAATACTAAAGTTCTTGATGTCAATGAGGCATGTCACCTTCTTTTTACATTTTCTTGCTGGGTGATTACTAGCAGCCCGTTACCATTCTAACTACAGGTTAGTGGCTGCAGTGTGCTATGTAGATAAATGTGAGTGACCTCTAAACCCCATTTTGTTGTGTTTTCTGTGTGGTGTCTATCCAATATCTGTCTGCGATAAGGGCACTGGAGATGTTTTTTAATGCCAGGTATAAATGTAATCCTGCTAAACTATATACAGATGCAATCTATACTGTATATTTTAGTGACCTTTTCATGAGTGGAGGAAAGGAAGACATGTTGGTTGGCATACCTGTATATAGTCCCCCAAAAAGAAGCATTTATTAAGATGTGAGGAGAAAAGTGGGGATAGTGCAGAGATGTACAGGTCAGAAGAAGCAACGTTGTGAACTATGTACAGTCTCCTCCACTGTTCTGGCTGTGGTGATGCCTAAACTGAGCAGCATTGATATTTTAGCTGACCAAATCATGCCACCACTCGCAGCTTTTCTTGGACTTGGACACGCCACTTACTCCTTTGCTTTCTCTCAGCTCTTGGTGATGCAACACCTGTGCACACAGCTGCTGCATCTGACACCCGCACTCGACCTCCAAATAGTGCTCTTGTTCACCTCCCTCTTTCTTCTTATTCTCCATCCTTCTGTCCTTATACTCTTCAACTTACTCACCAGGCACATGAGATCCACTTTCTTTTTCTGTCAAGGAGTCTTCTTTCCTTTGCTCGTCAGTACACTCCTTTGGTTAATGCTGATGTTCATGCACTCTGCCCTACTGGTGCCCTTTATTTTAGCCAGCATCCCCAAGCAGCCAACTGCTGTTTCTCTTCAGGCACCATCTCAGCACTATTTTATGTAATTTTAAATATATTCTGAATAGTGTGAGCTTCGAAAAAATTACTGCATAATTTTGTATCCACTTGTTTTTCTAAGTGGCTAATATTTTTGTGCTGAACAGCTAAAGAAAGATGATTGCAGTAACAGAGCAATCATCTTATATACTGTATATGTACTGCAGTACCTGGGATGGAAAGAAGGGCTTAGTCTCTAGTGGTAATGAAAATATGGCTTGACTACAGAAGGTAAACATTCCCAGCAAATAAGATGGCTTGACAGCCCAATGTGTAACAGCATCAAGAAAAACATGCAGTATGGTTAAAAAAAAGTGTAACCTTCTTGAAATGTCCACAATTTGCCCTACATGAGCACTTTTTCAGTAAAATGTGCCCAAAAATGCCTGAAGCTTTGAAGTGTGCATTTTTTGGCAGCACAATAAAGTAGAAATGCTTAACACTGGCAAAGCTGGGAAAGCTTTCTGGAAAGGTAAAGAATGAATTTTTATAAATCTGTCATTCAGTAAAGAACTTTGGCAGCTTTAGGAAGAAGGTGATAAAGTTCAAAAGGGGAAGAAAAGCAATTACTCTGTTTGACTTGAGCTGGCAAGATTTAACAGTTATTTATCATTCCTTTCATATTTCTTTAAATGTGGTAAGTGCACTCAGCATCTTCATTTGTATTCTCACTTTATATGTTCATTGCATACTGTTTATCGCAAAAAGCCTTTTTACCTCCTACTTTTTCCTCAAAAGCAACCTGAGCTATATATGGACAGCCAGTCGTTTAATTTTCATGCTGCCATAGTTGAAAACCTTTGCCAGGTTAAGCTTATTTGAAAATATTTTGCATTTTTTCCTCAAATGGAGGATTTCAGCTTAAAGCTACAGTATGTCAAATTTTCCAGTGATTTTCAGTCGTAGCTTTCATTTACATAAACTTAGTGAGTTGGAGGCAGTTAATGGCACACTCCTGCGAAAGCAGTCACTTAATGTGACATACCCAGTGACTCACTCTAATAAAATCAAATAGGCTAGAAATTAGTCTTTAGTCATATGGGTGGGCTCTTTGTATATGAGTTCTGATAACTGAATGTTTATGCATTTAATGCAACAAGGAATATGGAACACAGGTATTTTGTACCTCATAAACAGAAGAGAAGCTCATCTATCTGATGCCTTTGTAGCAACCGCACAATACGGATACGCGATTCCTAGACTTCACCACCCGTACAGGGGGTGGACGATGTTTGAAAGCATAAGAGCACAACCATATTCGGTCCTCGTCCCCTCTTGCCACGATCCCCTTCTTAACAATTTGCAGCAATAAAACACAACAGGAAATGGAACAGAAAAAATATATTAACAGGTGCTGCTACATAAACTTAACCGGTGCTTGAGTGCTCCTAAGTAAACCCCTTCCCCAGACGCCCTCCCTGGCGCCCCGTATACTAACCCCCGGTTTGACACAGACAAAGGAAAAAGAAAAATAAATAATGAGAAAAAACTGTTCTTTGATACGATTAGTTTCACTGAGTCCAAAGATATGGAAAACACGAAATCCTGCAGTTAGTTCCTCCTGGAAGCAGGAAACACAACTGTCCTTTAGCGGGACGGCTTCTCTGCGGACTATCACGAAATGAAATTCAGGAATCCGACTCACCAGAAGGGAGCACCCGGAGAACACCAGACCCTGGCCTCTTCTCGGGGATTCGTCCTTAAAATATTTCTTCGGGGTGGCCACCCATGAAAAGCAGATGTCCCTGGGTGAAGTAAAATCCTGAACAGTTCTAGAGCGTAGATAGTCGCTGCGATGCCTTGAAAATTGTGTCTTTGTTCTTCCTCCTTACTTTCTCCCTCTCTTCTTGTTCCGCCATTCCCCTTAAAAAGAGAAAGTTTCCCGCCGAAAATCCTTGCCCCTCTCGGTTGTCATGGCAACCATACGCCGGCATCAGGCAGCTGGAGAGTGTACTCGGGCGGGATCCTCCCAGAACGGGACGTCACCAATGGTGCCTGAAGGGCTATTTAAAATACCCTCCCAGTCAACATTAAGAAGTGACGGACAATTCAGAAGGCTAACCCGACTGTCCATTATGTAGCCTTGCTACACCTTGTGTTTTACATACCACAACAGAATAGGTAAAAAGGCATAAAAAGGGCAGACACTGCAGCTGAACTCACCATAGATGTTAATCCTTCTTCTTGTACAGCACTGGCTCCATCTGGCACTATGCTATTGGCTGTCAGAAAAAAAGGGGCAGCTATAATTGTACAAGCATGTCAGCACTCACTCAGTAAATGTGACATGGGCAGTGATTTTCACTCATTTACAATGATATGATCCAACAACAAGATCGGTTACCACATTTAATATACCACGCTACTAGAAGATTTTTAATGTGACTTTGGCTTTCTGTGTTTTTTCTTTGGATTGTTGTTTTAATTGTTATTTATATTAACATATCAGTACTGATACAACACAATAATCTTTGCACATCTTGATCTTAATTTGATTACTGGTTGATTCTGTGAAATATTTGAATGTTCTCCTTGGGTTTGTGTTTTGTCTAGAATTCCAGTTTTCTCAGCGTGTTCTAAAGCATAGTTGACATTTCAGTTGCCTTCTCTAATTCCTTGAGTTTCTGTGTCGGTGGGTGTGTGAATGAAGTGCCCTTAGTTTGAATTTTAACTGTAAACTCTTTCACACACAAACCCTCAAAACATTACTTGGTACCCATCCTAGGAATTTACTGTGATTTTGCTCTGCATGGTTACCATGATGAGTCATACATTTTTTTGGGGCTGACAATATGTACCGTTTCTGTGATCACAATCATCTCAGTTTTTGCTTAAAACAAACAAAAGTAAAAAAAAAAAAAAAAGAAGAAGAGTATCTGAATATCAGAAGCAATATGTGTTTATTTTCTAGTATTTTCCATAAAAATGCACACTGTGCTTGGATTATAAACATAACAAAAAGCTATTGATAAAAAATGAAACTTAATAGACTACAGTGCAATCTAGCTGGTACTGAAATCATATTCTGCCATATCTGAAAGTTGCAGTTTGCAGGAGTATTGCTATTGGTAATGAGGAGCCCCGGTACCTTTTCTTGACATACTCAAAGTATTATGTGTTTGTGTGTCAGAGAGAGGGTGTGCAGCATTGTTTATAATGTGTAGACACTACGGGTCACCGTTGCCCCTTAATCCTAACAGACAGACATGCAGGATACAGGGTAAAAGCACTGAGAAGTATTTTTAATTCTTTTTCTTCTCCAAAAGAGTACCCTAAGCACCACAGCCACAATAAACAGGCAAATAAACACCAGAAAGCACAATATTATTTGGTTTTCAGCAGTCCTTTATATATTATCCGACCCGGAAATGCTTCTGCTCTTCCGTCCATGTGACTTACCAGCATTTCCGGTTTAGATGGAGAAGTCAAGTTTTCTGTCAGCCTGGAAGTACTTCTGGATTTCTGTCCCCATGACTCGATTGTACTTCCGGGCTATGTAGAAAGTAGAAGTCCCCAGGTCCTCCTGCAGCGTCTCCAGGTGACACCCACGGTACCCAGCAGGGCTGTGAAGCCGAACTCCAGATCCCATGGTACCCTGTGGGAATCTGGGGCACCGTTATGCTGCAGGGAAATCCCCATCTAGCGTCTTGGGGGAGGCATTGTCCCAAAGTAGCTGCCTTCCCCCATCCTTCCACTCTTTGGGCGTCCCGTCCGGGTTGAGCTGCCAGCCGTCCATCACAAATGGCACTAAGTTTTGTTTTAATTCCTACCTTCACTACTGCCTCATGAGCCTAACTGGGCCTGCCCTTTTAATTAGCTTGTTGATTCCAATTGTCTGTCTTAAAGTGATGCTACCAACACCACACAGCATAGTAAATAGCATCAGCCATCACAGAGTTGTAGAAGATCTGAAGGATATTACTACCCAAATTAAAGCCTGCAGACTCTTTAAAATAAAAAGTTCCTCTGTGTTATGAGACCAGTCCAATCTGTCATTGATGTGGACCCCCAAGTACCTGTAGAAGTGCACCACCTCTACACTGATGCCCTAAATAGTGACCAGACTTTTTGGTGCAGCAAATGTCATTTACCAGTTCTTTGGATTTGCTAATGTTAAGTTGCAGACAATTCTGTTTGCACCAAGAAATAAAGTTCTCCACCTGACTCCTGTACTCTACTCATCGCTTGTATCAATACACCCAATAAGTGCAGAATCATCTGAGAATTTCTGCAAGGTACATGACCTGGTGTTATATTTATAGTCAGGTGTACAGAGTGAAGAAGAAAGGAGACAGGACTCCTTGTGGTGCTCCACTATTGCTTACATCCATATCAGAAACACAGACCTTGAATTTCACAATTTGCAGTCTGTCTGACAGATAATCCATTTTCCAGGATGCCATAGGCTCATCTACCTACATATTTCTGAGCTTTCCCAATAAGAGATTGCTGGGTGGTATGAGAGGCACTGGAATAAGCGAAAAACATCATCTTCACTGTGATGCCAGGTTTGTCCAAATGAGTATAAGCTATATGTAAAAATAGGCCTAGATGTTAAGTTTTTGGCATCCAAACTTTATTGCACCCAAGCCATGTTCTTTTTAAAATCTTGGAAATTCATATATTTGAATGTCATGACTTTTTGGGTAATATGTACGTTTTCTGTCTTCAAATTAAAGTTTGCATATTGTAATGAAATGAACTAAGTGAGCTTAATTCCAAGAAATGCACCATTCGTTGTTGACATAACCAGAAACCAAATAAATGGCAGTGTTCTTATGCCACTCCACCAAATGCTTGGCATTGCACATAGTGCTCTTAAGTTTGTGTGCAGCAACTCAGCCATGGAAGGCCATTTCATGAAGCTCCCAACACACAGTTTTTGTGCTGATGTGCTTCCAGAGGCAGTTTGGAACTCTGTTGTGAACAATGCAATGAAGCATAGCCACTTTTACGTGCCCCTGTACTTCAGCACTTAGCAGCCCAGTTCTGTGAATTTACATGGTCTACCACTTTATGTCTGAAATATTGTTGCACCTAAACTCTTCCACTTCACAATAATAGCACTTACAGTTTCCCAGGCAGATCTAGCTGAGAGGAAAGTACATTTATTGACTTGTGACAAAGGTGGCATTACCCTGTGTCCTGCATGTCACATTTAAGGCCATTGAGCTCTTCAGTACAAACTATTCTACTGCCAGTGTTTTAAATTGGAGGTGGCATAACTACGTACTTAATTTTATGCACCTATTAATAATGGGTGCATCTGAAACACATGAACTCAATAATGTGGAAGTGTGTGTTCACATACTTTTGGCCATATAGTATAGTTTCAAGTAAATTTCATTTGAATTGGTTCTAAAATACTTGCATATTCCATTTTGAATCTGCCAAACCATCTCACATGCCTAGTCTGCTTACATATATTGCCAGAAGAATATGCACAGTTTTATACATATGCTAAATAGAAATTGCTGATTTGTTATTCTGATGTTTGGTGGAGAATGACAGAAATAGCATCTGCATGCTATTGGCCAAAAATGTCTAATGCATATCCTATTAAGAATACAAAGAAAAAAATAATAATTATGTAGGCCGTAGAGGAATATCCCCATCCTTGACTAAATACTGTGTGTGTGTGTGTGTGTGTGTGTGTGTGTGTGTGTGTGTTAGGCCAAGAACATTAATATATTTGAATGCTAGGCTGGTGTTCTCTTCTCTACCATGGTACTGCTTCTGGTATACTGCACGTCACAAAGCCATTTGCCAAAAATAAATCTGTGTTCCCATTCAGTGTGGTTGTACCAGGTGTTGTAACAGGAAGTTCTTATGCTTGTCCGCTTCAAAGAATAATTTGAGGATGCCCCAGCATGGTCTACCGTGTTTTGTAGGTAGGTATCATTACTAGGGAGTTTTGCCCACCAAGGAGGGGGCAGCTGAAATATCCTGGAATGCAGCGCTCTATAGAATGATGGCAAACAAATGACCTCATGGAATGGTTTGCATCCCAATTTCTTTAAAAAGCTGAGTGGGTTTTCTGGAGCAGTTTGATTAGGTGCTCATCTTAGACACTATTTCCAGAAGATTGCAGTGATTTGACTGTTATCCACGGCTGCAGAGGTGACCCATTGTTAGGGTAGTCAAAGCACCCCCCCAATTATTGTTCTAAAAACTCAGTTAAGAGATGGGGATAATCCTGAAGCCAAGTGGGGACAATTAAAAAATAAAAAACATTTTAAAAAATAGATTAGTGATCTCAAGAATGAAACAAAAGTCTGTGTCTCTCAGTAAATAATGGCTTGCTCAGGGCATTTCAATTGCGTATTTCTGCCCTAGCGTGTTTTTTTTTTTTTTTGTTTTGTTTGCACATTGGTTTAATTTAAGTTCAGGGAACAGAGAGATGAAAAGTTAATGTTTGTGCTTATTGGTACATGCACAACAGTACAGTGACTATTCTGCTTGCATATTTAGGCCATTCAGAATAAATAAAAAAAGACAATAAAATTAATGTAAAATTAACAGAGGGCATTCAGGTTAATAATGCATCAGGTATTAATGCCATTTACAAAAGTCTGAATCTATATTGATTAGTTGGTTCCTGTGATTCTCCTGATATTCTTTGAAACACCTGTCTATGATTTGATGTACTAGTAAGTGACATTGACTGATACAGGTTGAACATTCCTAATATAAAATATCTGGTACCAGAAGTATTTTGGATATTTTTAGAGTTTAGAATATTTGCAAAAATCTTGGGAATGAGTCCCAAGTGAAAACATGAAATTTTTTAATGTTTCATATACACCTTTTACGCAAAGCCTAAAGGGAATTTTATACAATACCTTTCAAAACTTTGTGCATGAAACCATTTGTGCACAGTAGCAACAGCAGAATCATGTATCAGCTATTAAACAACAGCAACAGCAAACAACGCCAGGCTTTCAGTCTCCATCAGTAATGCTGTGCTTTGATAAAAGGTTACTGTGCATAGAAAATAAGCAAAGTACACAGTAAATAATGTACAGTATATCGGTCTGGCGGTCATGATGTTTGATAACATACTGGGGCCAACAGAGCATCAGAGCCTATGTTCACTCTAAGCATGATCCATACCGCACTTTTGAATCACCCCATTTGCCCATCCTCTGGTGCAACAGTTTGGAAGTGCCGCATTGCTACTATTGTGCCTTTCACCTTTAAGTAATGCAACCATGGCTCTCAGAGCACCACCGGGGACAGCAAATTTATAAGTCCAAACCTCTTCCTCCAATTGTCATTTGTGTGTTGGTGCGCCACTTGAAACTTACAGGGGGTAATTGAAGAAATCGGTTGTAAAAATTAGAGGGAACATTTTCCACTTGTGGCATCATATTGGCACTGAAACAGTTTCACATTTTGAAACATTTTGGAATTTCTGATTAGGGATGCTTAACTTTAGTAATAATTATAATGGAATAATGTACACCACCATTTTCCAGAAATCCTGCTTTTTGTATTGGTGGTGGTTTTCCATGAGAAGTTTGTTGTTGTTTTCTTTTACTGCTTCCTTTTTCCATTTTTTTTCCTTCTCTAATTGAAGTCCTACAGTATAAACATCTGTTCACAGAAATAAGAATAAAACAGTACAGTATGCTTATATACCCAGTTTAGCAATTTATGGTATATAGGTTGGAAGAAGGCTAACTGACAAAATAAATTACATTTAGTGTAATTTAAACATTAGTTTTCAACCATTTTAGGTTCTTTTTTTCTGTTCTCTTATTTTCCAAAATGTGATTGCTTTTCAGAAAAGAAAAAGAAGGGATAAAGATGATGATGTTGTTAGTCTATGCAGCTTTGATTTTAAGGTAAGAAGAGCTTCTTTTCCAATTGAAAAACATTCTGCTGCATTTCTCATAAGGAAATATATTGAACTGTGTTGTAAAATATGCAAAAAGTAAATGTCTTGGAATATTTTAAACTTTATTACGTGTATAACAGAATATTTCACTATGCTATGCAGTAAAATAAGGTTAAAGAAAAAAATATTGTTGCTTAATACACTGTGTTTCATTATTTTTTAAATGTGTTATGTTATTGTTTGTGTCAATATCCTATTAACATGATATAACAAAAAAAAGTTTGGATCCATGTTTATTTTTTAACAACTGAAAACTAAATATAGTCCTGTCCCTTGAATCACCTCCTGTGCCTCATCTTTTTTTTTTTTCTTCTTCTTAAAAGTTTACTCTTGTTTTTAATGCACTTGGTAGGCTGTGCTCACTACTTGGACTTAAGTATCGTTATTCTGCACTTAAGGGCATGGCTAAGGCATATATTTACTCTCATTAAAAATGTTACAGTATTTCTAAAAAATGGGAACATTTAGACATAAAAGGTTCAGTTCCAAACTCTTTCCTACATGACTCTCCAGTGGTAGACTATCCTAAAGTGCTGTAAATTATGAGATTTATAATACTGGGGTTTGAGGATTTTATGGAGTACAGGTGCAGGGTGTAATAGTATTGATGAATCAACAAGTTTCTGGCCTTGAGAGGGTAAAGAAGCATGGGAACTTATTTTTTTATACAAACTTTCCATATATGTTTTATCTATAAATATATAAACCACTAAAACTATATCGCGAAATATTTCTGTACACATGATTTTGTACAAGGTTCATTATTAAGGTATCACATTTCTTAGCAGCATTTCTTTTTCTTATCAGTTACTTTAGGCATGCTGAATTCAAACAGGTTTTTTTTTTTTTTTACCTGCAGACATGTTTACTGCACTACGAATACTGTTTGTAGCAACAAAACCGTTGATATTATGGAAACGTTTTAGCCAAGCCTTGACAAGTGGGTGTGTGCAGTACATTTTTAGGTAGAGAAACGGTTGTGCAAATGTTCCCTTCTCTGTAGTCTTTTGTAATATTTCAGTTTCTGTTTACAGTCATTGCTTCTAATATTAATATAACATCTACTGTGAACACTCCTTGCTTTTTTTTTTAAATATCTTATGCCTAAATGAAAACTTAATCTTACATTCTTGGTAAAACTTAACGGTTTACAGCCAAGTATTAGTTTTATAAAGGCTAGGGATTAGTTTTTGCCATATGCGTTTACCACTTGCTATATTTCTCTGGTAGTAAAAGAAAATAAAAGCTGTCATTGGGCTTTTTGCTATAATGTTGTGTGCCATTGTCCTTAAGTAAGCTTTTTGGTCTTTTATCACCAAATGGTAGCCTCTATTTGAAATTGTACCTTATGTTTCAAGTTATGTTTAAATCTAGACTTTATCTCATTTCTTAATTTATTTATCCAATTGATCAAGCATAAGTGGAGAATAAAAACAGACAATTTTTTTTTAACACCTTTTATCTGTCTGTGTCAGATGCAAGTATGATTGAGATTTCCCTGTTAAAGTGAGATATTGATCAATTATATAGTTTGTGAAAGAGTGGCAAGCTCCCATGCTCCCACTCTGGATTTAAGGCAGTAGACTCTTACATATTTAGTCTCCTGTGTAGCATTTACTAATTTAACGTACTGGTGCCTTTTCCTGTTTTGTTTCTTACATTTCATTGGCCCCTACATATTGAAACACTGATTTTTGTACATAGTAATATATCTCCTTTATAAAGTGTTTGAATCTTGGAAAGAAGTGATGTACACACTGGATGTAAAATCAGTTTTTTTATATTTGTATTTGAATGTCATTACAGGTGCATTTCAAAAAATTAGAATATTCTGAAAAAGGTCATTTGTTTTCATAATTTATTTCAAACGTTAACCCTTCATATATGCTATATTTATTAAATGTATAGTAAAATATTTCAAGCCTTTTTTTGTTTTAATGCTGACGATTATGGCAGATAGCTCACGAAAATCAGAAAATCACTGTAATAGTGCAGATCAAGTGTAGGTTTCACAAACATGGCCCTATGTCAGTCCACATTAGCAATGTAATAACTGTGTTTAAAGTGCAAATCTTTTAAACTAAAACTATAGATTGTTAATTTACTTTTTTTAAAGCTCACAGGGAATCTCAGTGTTCCAGTATATGTAAAGGTGAGATTGGCAACATTTATGAACACAAGCCTAGAACAGTATGCCAGCATAGTGAAAATTGTAGATGCAAATTACAGATAAAATTAGCTACTTTTGTAATGGTACTGATCAGTTTATAAATAGTGTTGTTTGCTAAACATCAGGTCACATTTACTGACAATTCATGATCAATGTCAACTAAGTTTCTTCTGAATTCATTTTGAATAGCCCACACTTGTATGATAGTTGACTGTATTCTCTGCACTTGGACATCTTCATTTTGTGCACCTGGAGCAGTTTAAATTCACCCCAAAGTGAAGTAAAAGTTATCTTATGTTGTGCCCTTTTATCTAATAGGGTTAGATATGGTGGCTGAGATGTGACACCATGATGGTGACCAGGTCTGAAGCTTTGCTGATAAATTATAGTTTCAGAAAAATATAAATTCAGTATAACCTGCAGATAATGTAGGTGTGAAGTTGTTTTTAGTCTAACATAAATAATGAGTACATACAATATTTGTTCACTTTTTGTTTACTGAGTGGCAGTTAAATTTTTTTTTTTTCTAGCAGTATTGGAAGCAAAGTGGAAAACAGTCAGTCACTCCTTCACACAGCTGCAATCATACATAAGGGGTTATATACTTTTATAACTAGTGATGAAAAGGGCATTAGAAAACCATTGGAAAAAAGAATAGAAGCAATGGAAAAAACAAACAGCAAATATATATATATATATATATATATATATATATATATATATGTATATATATATATATATATATATATATATGTATGTATATATATATATATATATATATATATATGTATATATATATATATATATATATATATATATATATATATATATATATATATATATATATATATATATATATATATCTCCTCCAGCATTTTTCCATACACAAGGAAAAATTTTTGAAAATGAGTGGGGAAAGCAAAATGTTTTGAATAAATATTTTATTAGTGTTTTACAAAAGACAAAATGAATGAAATACCTGAGGCAAAGGTAAAAAAAATAAGCTTTGTTTTTAAAGATTTTAAATAGAAGCGTTAAAAAATAAGCTGTGTTTTAAGTATTTTAAAATAGAAACACCTGGTGTGTTCTCACTCACTTAGGTATATTGAAAACCAAAAAATGGCATGGGCCTGATAAGTAACCGACCGTAGTGCTGAAGAAATAGGAAATTTATAAACCTTCAGTAAGCATAGTTTAGCAATGGACGTACATAATGATTTTAAAGTTGAACTGTGGACTCCATTTCACAAGAAAGGGTACAAAATGGTTTTCAGTAATTAATAATACCAAACCTTATTTCTGTCTCATATAATAAAATGTTCATTTATGAACTTGGACAATTGGAGTGTAAATTTTACTGTTATTCATAAAGGATTCAGTATTTAATGGGAAATTATTGGTGCCATTGGTAACATAATAAATCAGGTTGCAAAATTAATTGAAAAAGAGTACAAATATGAGGATACTGCTATAAATGGAATGAGGTAATAAGTTAAGACCCCCAGAGATATATTAATGGCATTGATTTAGAATTAATATGTCAACTTGTGAATTTGCTGATGACACAAGAATTGGAGAGAGAGAGTAAATACTAAAGAAGCAAAATACAAACATCAGGAGGATCAAAACAGTTTTCAGAATTTTGCAAATACATAAAACATACTTTCATATGCACTAGTATGAACTGCTAGTTATAGTACAGGTAAAAAGAAGATTATTCACACATCCACCAGGAAACCCACTCTGAAAACATTTCAGAGTATACAGTCATGTTGACACAATATTTTCTTTCTACCAGCATTGTGCAGAAGCAATTCTAATTGGCAGATAAGTATTACATTACAATGTAAAAACTGTTATACTCTACTGTATATAAACCATGGGAATATTAGAGCCGAATAGATGAAGTGGAGGCCCCCATGGCTTAAAAAAAACTAGTAATATTGAGAGAGTGTAGCCAGACAAGTATGTCTGGCTGAATAGTCTTCTTATTTGTTTAAAAAAAAAAAAAAACATTCTTATGGCCTTTCTGTATGGTAATGGCTGAGATGTGAAACAGGGCCTTACTGTGGATCAGACTGACTCGGTTTAAAAAGTTAATCTCAGCTGTTAAGGTGATCTTTTCCTTAATTGTTACCGTAGCATGTTTTCTAAATAAGCTGTTTCACAGCTAAGATATACTGTATTTTAAAATGTGTTTTCATCTACACATGGGCATTAGACCTTATATTTGGATTCTCACCCTCATCCATACGATTCTCCTCATATTTACATATCCCCACTCTATCTGAAGCACGTCCTTTTATCATCTCTATAGCCATTTTCCTTAGTTTATTTTTTTTTTTGCTGTTCATGTCATCAGTAAAATAGAAACACTATTTGCACTCAGTAATATCTGTATAAAAGGTGTTATTTCACTTTAATAACTCCTGAGTTTTTTTTTATTTCAATTAAATATCTATTATTTGATTAAATAAGTTAATGTATTATCTGGCCTTTCATAAAGGTACATAGCTTTTGGTGACATAAGGTTCACGATTTAGTAAATAGTATTTAACATTAGTCAACAATAATTTGCCTTCAACAAGGAATGATCAGCAGACTTATATTAAAAAAAAAATGTAAACTTCAAATATGAAGCTACATAAATGAAAAATAGACATTAAACATTATAGTGTTTATACTTAATTTAGGGAAATTTTGTTTTCTGTACAGTGGCATGGAATTAAAAAAGACAGTAAAAATGTGGGATAATCATTAGGAAATTATTCATACATCTGCTGGAATATGCATAATATTCTTA